>NW_006922170.1:1478725-1483576 GCF_000298275.1 Orycteropus afer afer
ATATTAAAAACAAAACAAAACAAAAAAGAAACCAGGTTTGCTGGTTTGACAGAGCCTGGTGAGACCACTGAGACAATGGCTCCTAGCTGTCCTTCAGGTCTGGAACTGAACTCACTCCTGTGGCTTCCAGCCAAATAGTAGATAGGCATATGGGGTGAACATTTAGATCTGGTAGATACACTCCTTGGAGTGATCAGTCCTGGGAGAACAGAAGGGCTGTGTTTGCACAGGGAGATAGCTCTGGGGCAGGAGGATCACGGGAGGGAAGTCCACAGGGAAGAGGTAGCTACGGGGAGGAAGTGAGAAGAGAGCTGTTACACTGTAGGTAATTGCAATCAATGTCATGAAACAAAATGTGTATGAACTGCTGTACGGAAATGAGTTTGCTCTGTAAACTTTCACCCAAATCACAGTATTTTTTTTTTAAAGAGTACATGCGTGCATGTTTCAGTGGGGATAAGGAGAGGCTCAATGTCCAAGAAATTGAAAATTGAAAAATTGAAAATTGAAAATCTTTCTGTAGTCTAATCTGGGGGCAAGTTTTAACCTTATTTTGAAAACTCCAAGACTCTAATATAGAAGCAGGGATCAGGGATTTTTTGCCCACACACATTACAATGATGGATAGTTCTAAGTCCTGTTCTAAGTAAGTCCTAAGTCAAGAGAGATGTTGGCAGTCATTTGTCTCCTTACTGAATTTCTTTCTGATGCATACTCAGCATCTTACTGCAGTACTTTGGTTAGGAAGCAACCTCCTGCACATTGTTAAACAGTGATAAATAGCTCCAGATGCTTTACTTTAAAAGGACATTTTAGTTAATGTTCCTTAAGGAGATGTAATAGTAATCAATGTTGCCCATTGTCTGATCATTCTGGGCTCCAGATGGCATCATCAATGATCGAGGAATTGGGAATCTTTTATTGAGCTGGAAGGTTAAACAATATGTGCTGAGCCACTTCTACCATTTGGGGAGGGATTTGAAGTTTAAGCCTCTAGTATTTCTGTAAAACCCAGGTGAAGTGTGTCAAAGTCATCAAAATTGCTCTCTGTTGCAGCAGGATGAATGAGCTGGTACTGTCTTTTCAAAACTAACAATATATAGAATAGTCCTTCTTTGTCAAAAAGCACATTTTGAGTATTACTGACTATATTTGAGAAGGAAGTAGTTTTAGTGACAAAAAATAAATACAGTGTGACTCTCTGAGATTATTCATTAAGTATTCCATCCAAGGTCCTTGAAAATTGGCTTGCCCTGTTAAAATGCCAGTAGGAGATTGCTTTGAAGTCTCTGATGGTTTATAAACTTGAATTTATTTTTTCTTTTAAAGCTTTCCTGATTAGTTATAAGTTATTGCTGTGCCAATGAGATGTTATTATAAATATTATTCCACACTAACACTTTTTAAAATTGAAAACAGTTTCTAGCAGTAGTTGGCCACAGGTGATAGTAATCCAATTTGAACTAGCTGTGGTAGATTACAAGGAGCTCTGGTAGGTAATGCCTAAGGCATGTGACTGCTAACCAGAAGGCTGGCAGTTCAAATCCATCAGCCACTCCTCAGAAGGAAGATTGGGCAATCTACTTCTGTAGAGATACCGCCTCAGAAATCCAAAGAGGGTTCACTATGAGTCGGATCTGACTCGATGGCAGTGAGTTTGGTGTGTGTGTGTGTGTGTGTGGTAGATTATAAGGAGCTCTGGTGGTGTAGTGGTTAAAGCATTTGGCTGCTAACCAAAAGGTCAGTGGTTCAAACCTACCAGCTACTCCACAGAAGATGAGGCAGTCTGCTTCTGTAAAGATTTATAGCCTTGGAAACACACTAGGCATTGCTGTGCCTTGGAATCGAATTGATGGCAGTGAGATTGGTTGCTTTTTTTGGTGATAGATTACAGACATGGCCAAAATTCTTTTCCTGCTTTCACAAGGTGAAATCTGTGTCTCTACCTCTTGAATCTGGGTTGACCATGTGATTGCTTTGTTCTCTGCTGACAGCACACTAACAAATGTGATGCACTCAAGAAGCTGAAAAAGTGCTTGCACACTGAGGCTTGCCTTCTCTTTCCCCTCATGGAATCCTGAAACTGCCATGTGAGGAAGTCCGAGCTAGCCTGCTGGAGACAAGAAACTACATGGCCAGTGCACCCAACCAACAGCCAGCTATTCACTTGCCCGACCTTAAGTAAGGTCATCCTGTAGGTCATCCAGCTGCCAGCTGACCACAGACACATGAGTGAACCCAGGTAAAATCAACCACTGCAGTCCAGCTTAGAATCATCTAGCTGACCCACAATTATCATGAGCTAAACAAATGCCTAAGCCACTGAATTTTAAGGTAGTTTGTGACAGTAAAAACTAACTGCTACATAAAATACAAAAAACCACCCAGTTGCCATTGACAACTCATGGCCGTCACACCAGAGCTGTGCTCCATGGGGCTTTCGGTGGCTATGATCTCTCAGAAGTAGGCCACCAGGCCTTTCTTCCAAGTCACCTCTGGAAGGACTCAGGTCTCCAACCTTTTGGTTAGCAGCCAAGTGCATCAATCAGTTGCACCACCCAGGGACTCCTACATAGCTTAAGGCAAAAAGGAAAACTCTTTGGAAGATTCCTGTGTGTTTTGAACAAAGTGAATTAAAAGAATATACATGGACCTCAGGAACAACTAGAACCAAGGTGTTCTGGTTCCCTGGTGCTGCTCTGACAAGGATATACCACAAATGGGATGCCTTAACAAACAGGAGTTTATTCTCTCACAATTTGGAGGCTTTAAGTCCAAGTTCAAAGTGCCAGGCTCTAGGGGCTGTGTGGAAGCCCCTTGACCTTGGGCTTCAGCTCTGCCTCTTGCTTCTGGCCTGAAGCTAGAGACTTTTCTTCACTCAGACAGCTGCGCTGGCTGCCGAAGCTAACAAGCCCAAGGTCGACAAATAAAATGGCACAGTCCCAATGTTATCAAACCACACAGCAGGCCATTAATTCAAGTCCATTGTAAGTCCCAAGGTCCACAGAGCATGGCAGAATGCTGAACAATGACACGGCTATGTGCAGGGTCCAAGCGTGCCATAAGCTAGAGACCGTTCCCCAAAGCTTCTCCTTATATACAGGAAGCAGACCACATGCCTAGGGCAGCTACTCAGCAGCTCACAGTAGAGTCCACCATGGAGTTGATTACCAGTCTCACCATGGGGAATACTACCCATCCACTCAACCAGGCCCAGGCAAGTTGACACACAAACTTAACTACCACACAAGGACTTGAAAATTCATGCAAAATTAAACTCACCATCTTCTGAAGTGAAGATATTTTAAAGGCTCATATAGCTGATAAGCAATAAAGACTGAAATGTTGACCCAAATGGAACTTTAAAAATGTTCCTACATGACTACAGGAAGAAACAATCTGCTTTGAAATATCCTTCAAATTTGCACCAATGCAAGTACTGTCTGAGAATATCAAGCAAGCAATTTCAACCCTAATAAGCAGTGGTCATGAGTGTGATATGGTTTTTCATGGAAGGCAAACAACATATTAGCTATAGGAGCTATTGGCCCATCAGAAGGTTCTTCTGAATCTTCTCAATGACACAAGTCACTCCATGGACCACACAAACTTTTTTTTTGTTTTTAATGTGTTAGGAGCTCTGGTGGCATAGTGCCTAAGGCATCTGACTGCTTACCAGAAGGCTGGCGGTTCAAACCCACTAGCCACTCCTTGGAAGGAAGGTTGGGCAATCTACCTCTGTAGTGATACTGCTTTGGAAGTCCAAGGAGGATCTGACTCGACGGCAGTGAGTTTGGTTCTGGCAGTGAGTTTTGTCTTCATGGTTAGTTTGTAGATGTTGACTTTTAGATTAGGTTGAGATTTAAAGGACCTTAAGAGGAAAAGCATGGGCTGGGTAGGGTTTTGTTCTGTTGCACACAGGGTCACCATGAGTCAGAGCCAACTCGAGGGCACCTAACACAACAAATAACAACAAAATGAACACCACAGACTTTGAAGTTAGACCAATAAAGTTGAGGATCACCTATACCACTTTGTAGCTGTGTGACCATGGCCATTGTATTTAACTCTCTAAGCTATAGTTTCTTCAACTATAAGGTACTTAGCACAATGTCTGAAAAATAGTAGATACTCAATTAATTCTAGCTACTGTTACAATTTGTCGTTGTTGTTGTTACATGCCTTCGAGTCGGCCCCGACTCATAGCGACCCCTCCTTGGGTTTCCGAGGCAGTATCACTACAGAAGTAGGATCACCCAACTTTCCTTCCGAGGAGTGGCTGGTGGGTTACAATTAGGACATTGATAAAGGAATTTTTTTATCTCTGAAATTGAGTGAGAGGGAAAAAAAGCTTATAATCTATATGAATGTATACTAAAAGTCTTCATAAGAAAAGTCATCCACATCTCTTCATAATTTATTTCCTTTGGAGTGAAAAGACAGTGAATGCCTCAGTAATGCACAGGGTTACGATTACTTGATAAGGAACCACTTAGTAATGGGCTCACTTTACCTAGTAAGGAGACATTAGGATAAAATTGAGTATTGATTCAGCAGGAAAGTTTTTGGTTGTAAGCAACAGAAACTATCTGTAGCAAATAAATAAATAAAAGAGTAAATTTATTAGATGGACATTAATCTCTGTCTTGGACTCAAAGGATGAGAAGGTAGCTATGCTTTAGGGCTATATTGTAGCCAAGAACTAGACCACCACAAGGTTCCTGTCACTCTTTCATCTCTCTGTGATCAAAGATCATTCTCTCTCACTGCAGATCTGCATGGTATGATTGCAATTCACAGGGTAAAAACAATGGCTACCAGACCTGCCCACATTTTCACAAGTGATATTTA
>NW_006922170.1:1487866-1493271 GCF_000298275.1 Orycteropus afer afer
AATACCAGGCAGTTTTGACTACTGTGGCTGTATAGGAGGTTTTGAGATCCGGCAGTGTGAGATCTCCTACTTTGTTTTTCTTCTTCAATAGTGCTTTGCTTATCTGAGGTCTCTTTCCTTTCCAGATAATGTTAGTGATCGATTTTTCCATATCCCTAAAGAATGTTGATGGGATCTGGATTGGGATTGCATTGAATGTATAAATTGCTTTGGGTAGAACTGACATGTTTACAATGTTCAGTCTTCCTATCCATGAGCATGAGATGTTCTTCCATTTATGTAGATCTCTTAACAACAATTCTTAACCAAATATTAATTCCTTATCTTCTGATACATTTCTAAAGAACTCAACGTAAACCTTCTGATGTGGGGGTCTTGTGATTGAATGTGGATGAGGTCAATCCTAGTTGAAGCCCTTGAAATGGAAAATGGATTCATTTGGTTAAGAAGCTGAGAAGGTTGAACCAACTCTGATCTGAAGCCTGTGAAATGTAAAATAATACCTGGTTAAGGGGAGGTGACTCTAGCTCAGCCATCTTCCCCTGGTGATTCAAAGAGTCAGTTAAAATAGCAAGTTTGACAAACACTAAACATTTTTTCCACTCCTCAAAAGGAAGATGGGGCAATCTACTTCCGTAGTGATACTGCCTTGGAAACCCAAGGAGGGGTCGTTATGAGTCGGTCCGACTGGACGGCACATAACAACAAAAACAACAAACAATTTTTCACCCAAGTTAGAGATTCTGATTCTTATCTTTTTTGTAATTCAAGCAGTAACACTTCTTGACAAGGAAAAAAGCTGGCTAGCTTTGTTTAGAAAGGTAGAGTGAAAATCGTAATTTTAAATGGCATTTTCATTTACATCTGAAGTCTCCCTACTCTGACAGGCTAGCACCTCGATTTCTCTGAGATTTACCACCACATTGTTATGCCTTCACGAAGAGACTAAGACACTACATCAGCTCACTGTTCTAAGGTTAAATGACTTCCCTGATGCCAGGCACTGGAAATGTTGTTGTTGTTATGTGCCGTTGAGTCAGACCCGACTCATAGCGACCCCTCCTTGGATTTCTGAGGCAGTATCACTACGGAAGTAGATTGCCCCATCTTCCTTCCGAGGAGTGCCTGGTGGGCTTGAACCACCAGCCTTCTGGTTAGCAGTCAAGTGCCTTACGCACTATGCCACCAGAGCTCCTGGCACTGGAAATAGTGAACTGGATATGCAATGCAATAATCGCAAAAGCCTGAAAGCACCCTAAAAATCTATCAGCAGAGTACTTGTTATAAAAATTACAATACTTCTGGAAAATGTGTATATTTTTTTTTATAACAATAGTAAAAATAAAGAACCTGGAGGAAAAAAAATTAGAATACTTTTATGCATTACATTATGATGCAGCTGTTAAAAAAGCTGATGAGATCAAGAATGATTGTGCACTACCATTTGTCTTGGGCAGTCCTGGTTCATGCCCCTTGGCCTGGCATAATGAATATCACTCCTGTTAACTCTGAAAAGTATGGTGACTTAGACATTATGTGATATGGTTATGAGCTCTATGTGTGTATATGGATTTCTCTCAGATCATTTTGTTTTATTGTTGTTGTTGAGTACACACACAGGAAAATATACACCCATTCAAAGGTTTCTACATGTACAATTCAGTGCTATTGTTTATATTCAAGTAGTGTGTCCATTCTCATTCTCCTTTTCTGAGTTGTTCTGAGGTGACTATTTTGAGCAGAGGCCAGAAATAAAAGTTTGATGTGTTTAGCCACTGAGCCTGGGGAGTTGATTTGGGAGCATAACCTAACCTATCTTGGCTAACAGAATGACCTGATATTCGGGCCTGTGTAGATTTTATCCTTCCACAACAAAAAATAAAAGAAAAATTTTGAGAAAGGGAACTTAATCTGAAAAACATAACTGTCCTAATTTATATCAAAGCTTGCTTTATTAGGGATCCTAAGAGTTGGCTAGAAACTGCTAAAAATGATGTCTCCTAAGAGAGAAGTTTGTTTGCTGCTTAGGGATTGTAATAGGGGGAAAGAGATCCCAGATTCACACAGGTTCAATGGAGACATTTTTATTAAGCCATGGACAGGTCAAAGACAAAACAAAGACAATCATCCAGGATGAGGGAAACCATCAGCATGTACTAAGTACAGAAAGCTGAATGGAATCTGCAGAGTCATGGTTGTGAAGCTAATTATATGTGATTTCAAAAAAGGGGGGGGGATCACCACAAAATCATGATTGGTGGCAGATCGATTCATCACTGTTGCAGGCCAGACTACAGAAGTGGGGAAAAGACCATGACTGGGATACATACATGATTGAAGATAGAAAAGGGTTACAGGGTTGGGTCTGGGGCTTGGTTAAGTTGTGGTCTGGGTAGGCTGTGACTCGAGACCATGCAGCCTGAGTCTTAGCCACAAGGTGGCTACCAAACAATACCAAGACCCCATCCCTACTTTAAATCGGAAAAGGACACACTCAGGCAAGTTCCCTAGTTCCTTGCATGAGCAGAGTCTACTTTCAAGCATATTCTTCCTGAAGGCAAATTGCCCCTCCCTAGGTTTGTCCTGGAACTTGTCTATGCATAGCCACGATGCTGGTTTAATGGTCAAAAAAGAACTCAAATGGTGTCTGAAACTTATGTCAAGCCTCAAAGTGGAGTTAGGGGTCCCACTGCAGACCACAGCCTTTCACAAACCAAGTGCTTTAGAATTTAAGTTCTAATACAGGGTCATTACTTTTAGAGTATATGCTTGCCTACTGATATAAAACATAGTATTTGAAAGCTGCATACAAAAAAAAATCACTATCAAAGCATGATTCATTTCACACAATCAAGTTCTGAGTAACTAATGCAGGTACAACTTAATGCTAGTTCCTGATGCTTACAACCAAAATCTTTTCCTACTAAATCCAAGTGTCTCCTTACCAGGTAAAGTAAACCCCTTATTAAGTAAGCTCAACCCTGTACATTATTGAGGCATCACTTAACGCAGACTATATACAGGAAATTGATTCCAGTTTTCCTATTATTTCTCCTATGGAGAAAACTGAATGGATGGAAGGTCAGACATTTGACTGATAATTTCAAAACAATACCCCAGGGTAGCTCTGGCTTCTCTTTATCTCTCTTCTCTTTCTTTACGATACAATAAACCAAACTAAACTAAACTCATTGCCGTGGAGTTGGATCATAGTAACCCCTCCTTGAGTTTCCAAGGTGGTATCACTATGGAAGTAGATTGCTCAAACTTTCTTCTGAGGAGTAGCTGGTGAGTCTGAACTGCCAGCCTTCTGGTTAGCAGTCAAACGCCTTACGCACTATGCTACCAGACAATGTGATAATAAGCAAGAATCATTAAAATATCAAATCTGGGTTCATAAATATTTGGTCATGCAACATGACCATAGACAGGAACAGGAGGAAAACAGAATGAAGTTTCTCTGTCATAAATTTACCTAGAAGTCCTCTTTGTTGTTCTCCTTTAGCAAATTTTTCTTGAAGTAAATATTGTGTGCTGAAAGAAACAAATGTTTTTAGTATCAAAAAGCATAACGCACTTTGGAGCATATTTAATAATGTGCTGATTAGGTAATTTGCATAAAATAGTATTTGACTACTCTCAATATTTATTAGGAGCTCTGGTAGTATAGTGGCTAAAGCACTTGACTGCTAACCAGAAGGCTGGTGGGTCAAACCCACGAGCCGTTTCTTGGAAGGAAGGTTGGGCAATCTACTCTCGTAGTGATACTGCCTGGGAAACCCAAGGAGGGGTCGCTATGAGGGGTCTGACTTGAGGGAAAATAACAACAACAAAAATATTTATTAAGTGAAAAATATCTATCAGTATCTACTACCTTTCAGTATAGATGAAAATGAATGATTCTGATTTTACTCAATAAATTTGTCCTTTCTGAAACAGGCAGTTTTACCTCAAGGGGCATGTCTTAGGCTGGGTTCTCTGGAAAAGTAAAACCAGTGAAGTGGTCATATTTGTTGTGTACATGTGTGTGTATGTGGAGACAGAGAGAGAGAGAAATTTATCTCAAGAAAATGGCTCACCCAGTTGTGGAGGCTGGCAAGTCCCAAATCTGTGGGTCAAACATTCAGGTTAATGGCTTCTCCTGACCCACATGGTTGCAGAGGCTAACAAACCCACAATCAGCAGGTCAGATGATGGGCTACTGGCTCACAGGGCTGCAGAAGCTGGTGAATCCTAGAGTCAGCAAGCCAGATGATAGGTTGATAGCTCCAGTACCAAGAATTGGAGGTCAGATAATGATGAACTAGATGCAGGATCCAGATCAAGGAAGAACCTTGCCAGAGCATTCATATATATATTGGATACAGGTCATATCCCCAAGGAAAATTCTCATACATCGGAGTAAGGGTGAGAGTTTAATAAGGGTTTGAGTTGAATAAGGGTGTCACTTGAGTCATGCCGTCTTGTAAGGCTGTGACTCAAGATACACTCCAAACTAATTATGCCTCATTAACATACAGAGGCTAATATTTACAACACATAAAATGGAGGATAATTATAATATCATAAAATGGAGTATAATTACATCAGATCACAAAATGGAGGACAACCACACAATACTGGGATTCATGGCCTACCCAAGTTGACACATAATATTAATCATCAGAGGGCATTATTATGATTTTTATTTTATGCTAACAGTAAATTAAATGTTAGCTTCTTTGTTCACACACCGAGTAATGAGTTTACTTATGAAACATTTCATATCACATTGTTGTTGTTGTTGTCAGGTGCCATTGAGTCATTTCCAACTCATAGCGACCCCATGCACAGCAGAATGTAACACCGCCCAATCCCACGCCAGCTCCACAATCCTGGCTATACTTGAGCCCATTGTCACAGCCACTGTGTCAATGCATCTCATCCAAGGACTTCCCCTCTTTCATCGACCCTCCACCTTCCCAAGCATGACATCTTTCTCCAGGGAATGGTACTCTCTGACAACATGACCAAAGTAGGTGAGATGAAGTCTGGCCATTCTCACTTCCAAGGAGCATTCCAGCTGCACTTTCTCCAGGACATATCTGTTAGTTCTTTTAGCAGTCCATGGTACTTTCAGCATTCTTCACTAGCACCACAACTCAAAACCATCAACTCTTCTTCAGTCTTCCTTATTCATTGTCCAGCTCTCACATGCACATGAGGTGATTGGAAACATCATGTCCTTTGTCAGGTGCTCCTCAGTCCTCAAGGAGACATCCTTGCTCCTCAGCACTTGAAAGAGTTCCTTCGCAGCTGACCTGCCCAGTGCTACACGTCGTCTAATGTCCTGACTGCTGCTTCCATTGGCATCGATTGTAGAACCAAGCAATGTGAATTCTTTGACAACCTCGATCTTTTCTCCA
>NW_006922170.1:1513924-1515808 GCF_000298275.1 Orycteropus afer afer
GATATCATGCTTGGTAAAATGGAGGGTCAGCAAAAAAGGGGAAGGCCCTCAATGAGATGGACTGACACAGTGGTTACAGCAATGGGCTCAGGTATAGCAAGGATCATTAGGCTGGCACCAGACCGGGCAGTGTTTCATACTGTTTTATGCAGGGTCACTATGATTCAGAGCCTTCTCGATGGCACCTAATCACAACAAGGCTTTACTCCTTTTAGACTGTGGTTTTTCTATTTTAATGTTGCTTTTGTGCTTATAACTGACAGCATTGCTTTTCACCTACATAAAATCATATAAATACTACTTTAGAAATTAGCTTATGACTGTCTTCTTGGTCCAATCAATATATTTTTTCCCCTAAGTTCTTTGTCCATTATATTTCAAAAGTACAAATTACATGTACTCACACATTCACATATTTAAAATTTTAAATGTTTTTATTTCTATTCTTGTAAGTATGAAGACCTTTGTTATTATATAGAAAATACTCCTCTCCTTCCAAATAATGGTTTGGAAGAAATTATACCATTTAGGACAGCTAGTGGCTGGTACACTATCTTCTGTGGCCAGAATTCCAGAGCACCATACAAAGTATGAATGCATTAATTGTGGCATCCAGTGCAACTTATGGGGAAAAAGGCAGGGCAGAAATTTATCAGCTCATGTAACCAACCAGCAGTAGAGCTTGATTCATGGACACAAAAGTGACTGATAATGATGTTCACCTCCTCCATCCCTCTCACACAATACATCATTTGTGCTCCTATCTGCTTGGCCTCATTTTCTCCCATGACAGAATTTTCCACAGAGAGGGTACAGCACCATGGTGGTTCTAGGCATCCATCTCTACAGTATTATGGCCAAAAAGGAATGAAATCTCTCTAGCTATAAAACAGAAAATCTGGAGAAGGACTTTGGCCCAACTGAGGCTGTGTGTCCACCCCTCAGTGATGGAGGAGTAGCTCCATGCAGAAGAAAATAATTGTTTTGGAGAGACAGATAATAAATGTCTGCCAAATATAGCCTGTAATCCAGTTGTGAGCCAAGATATCTAAACACAGGGAACCCAATACAATGCAAAAATCATTATCAAAGATAAAAAAATAATAGCTACCATATTATGACTAAAGTTTCATGTTGCCAAGTTATAACAATTATAAATTTTTATGCACTTAGTAGCACAGATTCCAAATGTATCACACAATATTTGACAGAAATGCGAGGATCAATAGTGCAATCCACAATCATAGTGGGAGATTTTAACATATTCGTCTAGCTTCATTTATCAAGAAGATAAAAATCATAAGAATATAGACTATCTGAACCACAAAATTAATCAAATTTTATCTAATAGGAGGAAACACTCCACCCAGTAATGGTAAAAACAACCCTTTCAAACACACAATGTACAAAAATTGGTCCATAAAATAAGTACCAACATGTTCCAAAGGATCAGTATCATACAGATCACGTTCCTAGGTCAAAATGAAGTTCAGTAGAGGAATCCAACCTTGATGTAGCTAAATATGCTTCTACTAAAGTGACCTTGCAGCAGAGAACCCAAAATTCTGAACAAAATACAAAAACAACTACCTAAAGGTTCTGGAGAGTGAGCCAAAGAGTCATATTTTGGATGGGAGTACAATTTAGAAAATAGGATTGGTACCGCGTGACTACCATGTTTACGGCTTTTAGTTTTAAACGATTTTATTTAAAAATGCACAAAAACTTTAGGCAATGCTCTTCACTTATTCACAGACTGCTGAATGAGGGAAACTGATTAACTTGAAGCAAAGATCTGGTAACTACTCAGCAGCTGTCTTTTTATTACAAATGTGTAAGACTAATCTTGTTCCAGCCAAATAAGCCATATGGTTGACCAAAAAA
>NW_006922170.1:1516337-1523534 GCF_000298275.1 Orycteropus afer afer
TGCCTTAGGCACTATGCCACCCGAGCTCCTCGAGGCACCTCTAGGTGGACTCAAAGTGTTAACCTTTCAGTTAGCAACTAAGCTCATTAACCATTTGTATAACCCAGGGACTCCACGTTTACAGACATTGTAGAACGATGATCCAAACCTTCCCTATAAGAGAGTTATCCCGCTGCCATCAAGTTGATTCCAACTCATAGTGACTCCAATTGGGTGTCCAAGGCTCTAAATATTTACAGAAATAGATTGCTTCATCTTCCTTCTGTGGAGCAGCTGATGGGTTTGAACTGCCAACCTTCTGGTAAGCAGCCAAATGCCTTAACCACTGAACCACTGGAGCTCCTTATAAGAGATTAAGAATCCATTTGCTAGTCCTACTTCTCTCCCTCTTTTCCTCCCTCCTTCATCTCTCCCTTACTTCCTCCTTTCTTTCCTTCTCTCCCTCTTTCCAACAAGTTAATAAGAAATTTAATGCCTCTGTAATCCTCCTGTAAGATTAGTAGCAGGTCACCAAGTCAATGATAGGTTTGTAATTAGGGTACAGTTCTTTCCATTTGCCCATATTACTTTTTTAACCATGTGTAAAGTCCCAGTAATGAATTTGAAAGCTTATAAATTGAGGCAATTCAAACTGCCTTCATGTGCGTGGCCCATGTATATTTGTAACAATTTTGAGTAAGAAAAAGAACAGTACACCCCAAGGACACACCAATACATGTGCTAAAAATTCTACTTGAAAAAATAAGTGGAAATAGACCAAGACAGCCCAGATCCGAAAAGGGGCATATGAAAAACCAGAAACTGCGGAAAGAATAGAATTTCCTCTGTCCAGAAAACCAGTTGTCACAGAGCTGATTCCAACTCATGATGACCCCCTATATGTCAGAGCAGAACTCTGCTCCATAGGGTTTTCAATGGCTAAGTTTTTGGAAGGAGATCATCATGCCTTTCTTCAGAGGCACCTCTGGATGGACTCAAATCTCCAACCTTTCAGTCAGCAGCCAAGAGCATTAACCATTTGCACACCCATGTTGTTGTTGTTATGTGCCATCAAGTCAGACCCAACTCATAGTGACCCCTACTTGGGTTTCCAAGGTGGTATCACTATGGAAGTAGATTGTCCAACCTTCCTTCCGGGGAGTGGCTGGTAGGTTTGAACCGCCAGCCTTCTGGTTAGCAGTCAAGTGCTTTAGGCACTACGCTACCAGAGCTCCTGCACCACCCATAGAAATCTCTTTAAAAAGGTTGAGGCCCTTGAGCATCTAGTTTTGCTCAGGCATGGAGGAAGTTCTCTTGGCAAAGGCCCTTATAAAGAGTCAAGTAAAGGAAGTACTTTTTTTCTTAGATGAAGAATAAAAAATAAGAAAGAAAATATGGCATATTTATTTAAAACTTGTCAGTAATTGTGAGTTTTATGGCTATGCTTTTGTGTTTCCAGCCAAATAAGCCATATGGTTGACCAAAAAAAAAAAAAAAAAAATCCTTCCCTTACTCCTAAAATCAAGGCTAGTCTATTATCCTACCCCTTAAGCTATCTGTAGGCTCCCTGAACCCATTCCACCATAATACTGAAACTGCTTGCTGGGTTACTTGAGAACATTCATTCCAAAAAAATACACATTGAGATAACAGTTGCCATCAAGTTGATTCTGATTCATAGAGACCCCGTGTCTCCTGGTGTCCTATTAACAAGAATTAAATGGCATGTCAGTAAGTTGGTATTTTAACATGATTTTAAGTTTTAAAAGTGAGGAATTGTTAAATCACTTTGCTCCTTTCAGAGGTTTTAACTTTGCTTGTAAGTTATTGTTGTTGCTGTTAGGTGCCATCAAGTCAATTCTGATTCATAGTGACTCCATGTGACAGAGCAGAACTGCCCCATAGGCTATGATCTTTATAGGAGCAGTTCACAAGGTTTTTCTCCCGAAGAGACACTGGTTGAGTTTGAATCACTGACCTTTTGGTTAGCAGTCAAGTGCATAACCACTGCACCATGAGGGCTCCTTCATAAGTTATTAACAAGACTGAAATTCATATGAATAAGAAAAAAAAAAAAGTAACTGCCACCAAGTCGATTCGGACTCACACCGACCCCCACTGGGTTTCCAAGACAATAACTCTTTTTTTAAAAAAAAATTGTGATTTGGGTGAAGGTTTACAGAGCAAATTCACTTTCCATACAGCGGTTCACATATGCTTTGTCTCATGACACTTGACCACTGTTTACCACAATGCAACAGCTCCCCTCCCACTTCCTCTCCATAGTCACCTCTTCCCTGTGTCCATCCCTCCATGTACTCCTGCCCCCTAAGCTGTCTCCCTGTGCATAAGCAGCCCTTCTTTCTCCCATGATTGTTCTCTCCAAGGAGTGTATCTACTCAAGACAATAACTTTTTACGGAAGTAAATTGTCCTGTCTTTCTTCCATGGAGCAGCTGGTGGGTTTGAACCACCAACCTTCTGGCTAGCAGTCAAATAAATGCCTTAGGCACTGCACCATCAGAGCTCCTTAGGAGAAAAAAGGTGAAAAGAAATATATTAAATGTGGTTCTCTCTCTTTAAAAAAAAAGAGTGGTTATATCTCACAGTGGGATTTTAGTTAATTTTATTTTCCTTTTTATATTTTCTTACCATGAACGTATATTTCAAAGTGAGAAGGATAAAAAGGCATTAAAATGGAAAACATCTGTCTTAGGCTGGATTCTCCAGAGAAGCAAAGCTGGTGAAGCATAGACAGAGAGAGAGAGAGAGAGAGAAATTTATATCAAGGAAACAGCTTGCACATTTGTAGAGGCTGGCAAGTCCCAAGTCAGTAGGTCAGATGTCGGGCTGGAGGCTTGTCCTGACTCACAGAGCTGTAAGGGCTGACGAGCCCAAGACTGGCAGGCAAGATGGTAGGCTCTTGGCTCATAGGTTTTAAAGGCAACAATCTCAAGATCCGCAGGCAATATGGTAGGCCACTGGTTCAAGTCCACATGATGATGAGTCAGATACAGGATTCAGAACAAGTAAAAAGCTAGAAATCTTTGTCAGGGCATCCATATATACTGGAGGCAGACCACACCCCAGAGAAAAGTCACTTTCAACTGAGTGGCTGCTCATAGCAGATATCATCAAGGAGATGATAATACCAGATCTGGGGATGACTACATCATAACTGATAAACCACTGAGAATCTGTAAGCTGAGCAAATAATCTGATAAGCTGGACTATATGAGAATGGGGCATCAGAATTAGAGGAAGATTCGTTAACAACCAGCGATATGCAGATGACACAACATTGCTTGCTGAAAGTAAAGATGACTTGAAGCACTTACTGGTAAAGACTACAACTTTCAGTATGGATTATACTTCAACATAAAGAAAACAAAATCCTCACAACTGGACCAATAAGCAACATCATGATAAATGGAGAAAAGATTTGAGTTGTCAGGGATTTCATTTTACTTGGATCTGCAATCAATGCCCATGGAACCAGCCATCAAGAAATACGGTGATGTATTGCACAGGGCAAATTTGCTGCAAAGGACTTCTTTAAAGTGTTGAAGAGCAAAGATATCACTTTGAAGACAAGGGTATGCCTGACTCAAGCCATGGTATTTTCAATAGCCTCATATGCATGGGAGAGCTGGATAGTGAATAAGGAAGACTGAAGAATTGATGCATTTGAATTGTGATGTTGGTGAAGAATACTGAAAATATCATGGACTGCCAGAAGAATGAAGAAATCTGTCCTGGAAGAAGTGCTCCTTAGAAGCGAGAATGGCCAGATTTCATCTCACCTACTTTGGTCATGTTGTCAGAAGGGGCCAGTCCCCAGAGAAGGATATCATGCTTGGTAAAGTGGACAGTCAGTGAAAAAGGGGAAAAGAATCAACGAGATGGACTGACCACAGTGGCTGCAATGATGGACTCAAGCACAGCAAAGATTCTGAGGATGGTGCAGGACTGGGCAGTGTTTCATTCTGTTGTACATGGGGTCACTATGAGTCAGAGCTGACTCAATGGCACCTAACAACAGCAAACTACTGAGAATCGTGGCCCAATCAAGCTGACACACAACTTTAACCATCACAACATCTGACGTTGGAATCAACTTGATGGCAATGAGTTTTTAGCCATCTTTATAAGAACTTCGTAAGTTGTATCTGTTTCTGACAGATAAAGGAAGTTCAATGAGGTAAGCAACTTGTCCAATGTCACCAAACCATTAAGTAGCTGGGCTAGATTGTTGTAGCAATAGTCCCCAAAGAAATACATCTTCTTATATACATACCCTTTTTATCCACACAGACTAAGGGCTTGGCCACTTATTTAGCTGTGTCCAGTGAACATTAGCAAGCAAGACATAAGCAGAGGTTTGCAAAGTGCCTGGCATTGAGGCTTTTCCTCTCTTTGGAACCCAGAATCTACCATGTGAACAAGCCCAAGCTGGCCTCTTGAAGGATTCAACACGAGGTGGAGAAGCCTATTGGAGAGATGAGTCATCCCAGCCAAACCTGCCTGACAACCACCAGACAGGTGATCGAAGCCATCACAGACCATCCACATTCAGCAGTGCCTCCAGCTGACTAGAGATCAGATGAGTTAGCCCACACCAGGCCTGCTCAGCTGGACCGCAGAATTGTGAGAAAGAATAAATGCTGATTGTTTTAAGCCACTCAGATTTGAGGTGATTTATGAGTGCATACTAGATCCAAGAGAAGCTCTGGTAGTGTAGTGCCTAAGGCATTTGACCGCTAACCAGAAGGCTGGCAGTTCAAACCCACCAGCCACTTCTCAGAAGGAAGGTTGGGAGATCCACTTCTGTAGTGATACTGCTGCGAAACCCAAGGAGGGGTCACTACGAATTGGATACGACTCTGCGGCAGTGGTTTTTACTAGATCCAAGAATGTTCTCCTCAGTGTTATGAAACAGACCACAGACCTGTACCTCATTGTCAAGGTGATTTATCAAATGATGAGCACTGTAACTTTCCTTGTGATGCAGTTGCACCAGAGAACAGGAGCTGCTTTTATATCCCGAAGGAGCTACATGGAGAGCAAGGTATAAAGGTTCAGATATTACAGCCAATGAGTTTCTGTACTGAACTGATCTGTGCCAATCTCATGTCACATGATCACACATGTCCCAAGAATGTAATGACTGGGACACTGAAAATTGTGCTTAAGACTAACAAGATTGCCACCATGTTGGCAATGGGCATGCTGTATTGCTGTGTATCATTTCTTACAGCTAGGTAAACTTGATGCTTGGTAAAGTCAACCATGTCTCATGAGTTTGATTGTCAGTGCAAATGTACACCACTCATTCTGGTTGATCAGAGTGGACACTGTACACGTGTATTTCATTGACTTTCCACTTCATATACAAGTTGCACTTTTGGCTTTTGTGTCAAAGCATAATTCTCATTTTCTCCTGCACCTCTTGCTGTACTTTTGGTTTTACTTCAAAAGCCCCTGCTCCAACCAGGTTCTTAAAAGCTTTTGTGCAGCCATCTAAGATGCAGCTATTGGTCTCCCCTCGTCTGGAGCAAAGAAGAGTGGTGAAAAATCAAAGTCATATGGAAACAATTAGTCCAAGGGACTATGTATCACAGGAACCTCAGCCTTCACAACCCTGAAACCAGAAGAACTAGATGGGTCCCAGCTACTAATGCCAACCACTCAGAAAAGGATCAAAATTGGAGATCCTGGATAGAGTGGGAGGAAAAATGTGGAACAAAATTCAAAAACACAAAAATGACCAGAATTACTGGTCAGAGATTGGTGAAACCCCCCAAGACTATGGCCCCGGGTTATCCTTTGGGCGTGGAAGTGGACTCACTTCTGTGGATTAGCTCTCAGCCAAACAGAAAAAAGGCCTATGAACAGAACACCTATCCCAGGGAGATGCATCCAACTACCCCAGGGAGATACACCCCTTAGGACAATCAACCGTGAGAGATCAGAAGGGCAGTATTTGCATAGGGGGAAAGCTGGACAGACCAGAAGGCATAGTTAAGGCATAGTTAATTAAGAAGGGGTAGTCCCAGGGAGGAATCCCTGGGAAGAGACTTATTTATTGTTGGGACTGTAATCGGTGCCATGAAACAAAATGTGCATGAATTATTGAGAGTAAAACGAATCTGCTTTGTAAATCTGCACCCAAATCACAATTAAAACAACAACAACAAAAAAAACCTCCTTCCATTCCACAAGTGTTTAAATTGGGCACTGGGGTGGAAGGATCAAAACTGAAAGACTTACTCAGATCTCCTTTTGCATCCTAGCTCTGCAACACACTGGTTGTTTTATCTTGAGGAAATCAATTAACTTCTTGGAGCTTCAATTTCTTATTTATATACTAGGACTTCTGTATCTCATAATGTTATTTTGTGACTTAAATGAAATAACACATATATAGTTCTTTTGAATGTATGGGTGAATTAATGAATGAGAACAAACCTAGCAAACATAATTATATGAACTAGTGCTGCAAAAGTTAGGAGTAACTTTCACTGAACTTTGTATCTCACAGTACCTGTGGAGGAGCCCACTAGGTATTGATGGTATACACTGTACCATATGCTTACATACATCCTATCACACAAACCTGCAACATAAACACTATATTCATTTTACACAGGAAAATCAGAGTCTTTGTATGTTTTTTTTTCTCCCTGATATGAACTTTATTTTTATTTTTTTAATTGTGATTTGGGTGAAAATTTAAGGAGCAAATTCACTTTCCATACAGCAGTTCACATACACTTTGTCTCATGAAATTGACCACAATTTACCACAATGCAACAGCTCCCCTCTCACTTCTTCCCAATAGTGACCTCTTCCCTGTGTCCATCCCTCCATGCACTCCTGCCCACTGAGCTGTCTCCCTGTGCATACACAGCCCTTCTATTCTATATCCTTCCTTTCAAGGCTCAGGGGTCCAGGATTATCTTCTGTCTGTGTTAATTGGCTCCCCTTTTCTTTGTTGAAGAAGGTCTGTGCAGTCTTTCTGCCTATTCCACCATCTTACCAGAACTCCCTACCATTGGTTCTTGATAATATGCCACCTCCTGAAATGGATGATCATCTACCGATTCTTTTTGGTGTAGTGACTCTGTGTGTTCCATCCATCTTCTTTTTTTTCTTTTTTTCCAGGTGTGAAGGACTATTTTATTTTTTTATTTTAAGAGCTTGTTTTACATTCAGCGTT
>NW_006922170.1:1524171-1525329 GCF_000298275.1 Orycteropus afer afer
GTCTTGAGGGCCATTGTGTCCTAGGGCTGATTGCTTCCAAATGTCCCTTCTTTTTTTTTTTTTTGCATTCTTCTTCGCTTCTGATGCTAGGAGACCATTAGCTGCATCTTAGATGGCTACTTGAAAGCTTTTAAGACCCCAGGCACTACTCACCAATGTAGGATGTGAAACAAGGCTTTTATGTATTTTGTTGTGCCAAGTGAGTGTCCCCTAGTACTATGGTCCTGAGACAGTAGATCTATTGGAGCTCTCTTCCATAGTTTCTGGTTGTCTGTGAGGGATTACTCTGTGTCTGTCTTCTATTGTATCTTCTTTGGATGTTTCCTGCTTGTTTCAACGTATTGCCCATGGAATCTTTCAATATTGCAACTTGAGGCTTAAATTTTTTCCTCAGTTCTTTCAGCTTGAGAAATGCTGAGCGGGTTCTTCCCTTTTGGTTTTCTAACTCCGACTCTTGGCACATTTCATTATAATAATTGACTTTGTCTTCTCGAGCTGCTCTTTGAAATCTGTTCAGCTCTTTTATCCTGTCGATTCTCCCATTTGCTTTAGCTACCCTCCATTGAAAGACAAGTTTCAGAGTCTCCTCTGACATCCACTTTGGTCTTTTCTTCCTTTCCTGTCTCTTTAGTGACCTTTTGCTTTCTTCACAGATAATGTTCTTGATGTCATCCCACAATTCTCGTTTTTGGTCATTGGTGTTCAATGCATCAAATCTATTCTTTAGATGGTCTCTAAATTCAGGAGGGATATAATCAAGGTCATATTTTGGCTCTTGTGGACTTGTTTTAATTGTCTTCAACTTCAACTTGAATGTGCATATGAGCAGTTGATGGTCTGTTCCACAATCAGCCCCTGGCCTTGTTTTGGCTGAAGATATTGAGCTTTTCCATCTCCTGTTGCCACAGATGTAGTCAATCTACTCCATCTGGTGAAGTCCACATGTATAGCCACTGTTTGTATTGTTGAAAAAAAGTATTTGCAATGAATAAGTCATTGATCTTGCAAAATTCTATCATGCCATCTCCAGCATCATTTCCATGACCAAGGCCATATTTTCCAACTACCAGTGCTTCTTCTTTGTTTCCAACTTTTGCATTCCAATCACCAGTATGGTGCAGTGAATTACTTGGTATGGCTTTTCTAGCCAGTCTTGTA
>NW_006922170.1:1526034-1527322 GCF_000298275.1 Orycteropus afer afer
TGGTTCAAACCCACCAGCCATTCCTCGGAAGGAAGATGGGGCAATCTACTTCCGTAGTGATACTGCCTCGGAAACCCAAGAAGGGGTCGCTATGAGTCGGGTCTGACTTGACGACATATAACAACAACAACATATAGGCAGAGAAACCAAACCAAACTCACTCTTGTTGAGTAGGAGCTCTGGTGCCATTTGACTGCTAACCAGAAGGCTGGCAGTTCAAATCCACCAGACACTCCTTTGAAGGAAGATTGGGCAATCTACTTCTGTAGAGATATTGCCTTGGAAGCCCAAGGTGGGGGTGGGGGTCGCTATGAGTCAGAATTGACTCGACAGGAGTGAGTTTTTGTTTAGAAGCAGAGAGGAGATCTCATTGCCATCAAGAGAGTAGAGCTGAAGGTAAAGTAGAGTGCATCCTTGGACCTGAGATCCCTGCACCTCTGGACCTCCTTGTTATAGACACACAGCAGAGAGAGATGCCCCAGCAGAGAGAAATGCCCTGGCAGAGGGAAACACTTGGTAGAGACAGACACCTAGCAGAGAGACAGTCACAGTGGAACCAAGAGGCATGAGACAGAGCAGCAGTCTTATCTGGCCCACAGACTGAGAAAGCTGAGTGCCCTTGGGAAGGAGGCTTGCTGACGGTGTGGGGTGCACCTAGATGTACCTACCATGAGAGCTAAAAGAGCTCTGTAACACTTGCCCAAGCAGGGCAGAGAGTAGGCTGAGAGGCCAAGGGTCAGAGAGGCATGCCTGAGGGCATAGCAGAGGGGACTGTCCTGATCAAAGAAATGTATCCTGAGCATATTTTTGAATCTGAATTGTAGTCTGTTGCTTCCCTAATAAACCACATAATCATGAGTATTGTCTATGAGTTCTGTGTGGCCATTTCAATGAAATATTGAACCCAGCAGAGAAGTAGTGAATCCAGTGGGAGGCATGGTTGGTGTCAGAACTGGTAAAAGGTTGGAGGGTGGTGGCATGTGTGGCCGCACAGAAATAAGCCTTGGGATGCTCATGGTGACTCTGTCTTTCTCTTGTGAAGTTACAGGAGGCCAGAAGATGCTGCCTCCATGCCCTTTTTGCAACCAGTAATAATCAATACATCTTGATTGCATGTTTGGTCAATTTCAGACTGCAAAATTTGGTAAAAATCTTCAATTTCCTCATCTTTGGCTTTGGTGGTTGGTGCATAAATTTGAATAATAATAGTATTAACTGGTCTTCCTTGTTGTTGTTGTTGTTGTTGTTATGTGCCGTCGAGTCGGCCCCGACTCATAGCGACCCCTCC
>NW_006922170.1:1527952-1529441 GCF_000298275.1 Orycteropus afer afer
AACTCTACTTTGAGGAGGCAGCTCTTCCCCAGTTGTATTTGGAGTGCCTTCTGACTTGAGGGCACTATATTGGACAATGTTTCAGGGTTATTCATAAAGTTTTCAAGTAACATATCAGACAGTGTTTCACTGCTATTCATAAGGTTCACCGGCCAATTCTTTGAGAAGTGGATGGCCTCTTCCTTCTTCCCAGCCTGTCTCAGTCTGCTGTTTCAGCTCTGCTGAAACCTGTCTACTATGGGTGACCCTGCTGGTATTTGAAATACCAGTGACATAGCCTCCAGCCTCACAGCAACACTCATGCCACCACAGTGTGAAAAACTGACAGACAAATTGCCCTAAGGCTCAAGAAAAGATGCTCATTTTCATAGTTTATAAGGAAAAGGAGTATCGAATGGCAACTTATACCCACAAGAAAAGCAATGATTAAAAAGAAAAGATCTTGGATATGGTGAAACTGTAACTCTCATCTTTCTGGTGAGAATATAAAAAGTTGCAGCTATTTTTAAAAACAGTTGCTCAATTCCTTAGGATGTTAAACATTGATTTAGTACAGGACAAGCAACAGCAAAACTAAGTTTCTACACATGACAAGTGAAACAGGTTTAGCCAATATCTTTCTTTTAAATAAAGCTTTATATAGGTGCTCCACATACAACTGAAAAATGGGAAAATAAATTGGAATATCCTTCTTCGACTGGTGAATGGATAAACGAAAGGTGTTCCATGCATATAATGGAAGATGAGTCCACACTGGAAGGAACAATGTGATACAGACTACAGAGCTATGATCTTCAAAAATATCAGGCTAAATAAAAGAAGCCAGAAACAAAATACCATACACTGTATGTTTCCATTAATAAGAACTATCAAGAAAAGGCAAATCAATTAAGAAAGAAAGTAAATTAGCAGTTTTCTGAGGTTAGGGATGGGAAGGAGGAATGACTGCATGCAGGGCCAAAGTTTCTGTATGACATAGTACAATTCCTGAAAATTAGATTTTGGTGCGGATTCCTCAACTTGCTACATTTATTTTTTAAATCACTGAATTGTACAGAGAACATGAGTAAACATTATACTGTGTAAACTACCCTATAAGAGCTGTTTTAAAATGTCAATTGAATTTCTGTATTACAGCAAAGTATATTCAGAAACTGTAATTGGCACAATTTGCCGTCGTCAATGCCATGAAAGAGAATAGTTTTAATTAAATTAATATGAGAATGGCAACACATGTACACTTAAACAACAGAATATTATTGAAAATAACTAATGAGAATCTTAAAAAATGTACTGACATTCCATGTCCATGGATTTAAACGTAAATCCTCTCCAGAAAAATCGATGGATTCACCATCAGCATTCTCAAAATGTTTGGGAGGAATTCTGTAGAAATTACTAGTAAAATATATAACGAAATGTAAAAGAAGTAAAATGGGCTAAAATTCAGCAAAATTAAAAACTTTTGCACCAAAAGAGCCCCATCAAG
>NW_006922170.1:1532264-1534633 GCF_000298275.1 Orycteropus afer afer
TCTTCCTTCTTCCTAGTCTGTCTCAGTCTATAAGCTGGGCTGCTACCTGTGCACCAGGTGCATTTCGCTGGGTTTTAAACAGCAGAGGCTCAGCTTCAAAACTCACGTCTATATGTCACCACAGTAGGACTAACCGACAGACAAGTTTGTTCTGCTGTTGGAGACCTCTCATATCACCCCCAGCTGGGTCCCTGTGACTGACTGTTCCTCTGTCTGTCTTCCTGGCTTTTAATACCCTTTTTCCTGCTCTTCTGGCCTGCTACTTTGGGCGTCCCTGTGTTGTCTCTCCTCACCTGTATCCCTGGGGCTTACTGCTCTTCTGTCCGAGTTCCTGGCTTTTATCCCCTTTCTTTTGCTTTCCCGTCCTGCTGCTTTGGGTGGGCCTGAGTTTCCTCTCCTCACCTAATCCCTTTGGCTGATTGTTCTTGTCTCTGGCTTCCTGGCTTTTAATCCCCTTTCTCCTGGTCTTCTGGCCTGCTGCTTTGGGCGTCCTTGAGTTGTCTCTCCTCACCTGTATCCCTGGGGCTGACTGTTCTTCTGTCCATGTTCCTGGCTTTTACTCCCCTTTCTCCTGCTCTTCCAGCCTGCTGCTTTGGGTGGGCCTGAGTTTCCTCTCCTCACCTAATCCCTTCGGCTGATTGCTCTTGTCTCTGGCTTCCTGGCTTTTACTCCCCTTTTTCCTGCTCTTCCGGCCTGCTGCTTTGGGCGTCCCTGAGTTGTCTCTCCTCACCTGTAACCCTGGAGCTTACTGCTCTTCTGTCTGGGTTCCTGGATTTTACTCCCCTTTTTTTAGCTGTAAGAATATAACAGATAATGAACATGATTCCAGATTATATAAATGGCACTTTCTACGCAAGACGGGGAACACAAATAACACAGTTATAAACTGGGCAAAAATCTGAGGAGATTCTTCCCAAAAGCAGATATATGAATGAAAAGTCCTGATAAACACTGTTAGTTGACATTAACTGGATTCTAATTCATGGCAATCTGCCCGCCCCCATCTGCAGAGTGGAACTGCCGCTGGGTAGGGTCTTCAAGGCTGTGACCTTTCAGGAACAGAAGGCCAGGCTTATCTTCTGAGGCACCTCAAAAACATTAGTTAACCGGAAACACACATTAAAATGTGAATGTGGAGAGAGACCACACTCACTCAGAAGAATTCCAAAAATCAGCAGCTCAGAAAATAGCAGGGGTGGGTTAATGTAGCATCACTGGGATCCTCACACATTTGTGATGGGAATGCAATATGCTGCAGCCAATTTGGAAAACACAGTGGAAATTTCTAATAGTGTTAACAAAAGCAAGAGCAAAACAAGGAATTTACGCAAAGGAAATGACAATTTATGTCCACAAAATAACATGCATGAAAAAGTCATGATAGCATTATTCATATCAAAAAAGGGGAAACAACCACATGTCCTTCAACTGGGGATTGGAAACAAAATAAAAGATACATACACACAAAAACCAAAAACTAAACTTGTTGCTTTCAAGTCAATTCCAGCTCACGGCAACCCATGTGTTACAGAGTAGAACTGACCCTTCAGGTTTTCTTGGCTGTAATATTTACAAAGCAGATCACCAGGCATTTCTTCCATAGCACCTCTCCATAGGTTTGAACCTCCAACTTTTGGGCTACTAGTGGAGCTCCAACAATGAAATGGAATACAAATCCAGGTTCATGGATTACAAGATTCAATATTGTTAAGATGCCCATAGGTGAAGTTAGATTTACAGATTCTGATACATAGCTTGAGGTAGATCCACAGCTGCAAATCTGGAGAAACTGACAAGCTTATGCTAAAATTCATATGGCAAAGCAAAGTCTCATAAAAGGCAAAACAAGCTGGAACAAGAACAAAGTAGGAGGATGAGCACTTCCCAGTTTCACATTTATTACAGAGCTACAGAGATCTAGAGCTTGGTACCGGCACTGAGATAGAAATACAGACCTGCAGAACAGAAGACAGAGTAGAGTCCATACATTAATTGATATATTTTTGATCAACTGAATTTCAGTAACTGTGCCAAAATGATTCAATGCAGATGACAGTCTTTTCTACTAATGATGGTGGGTCAGTGGGATATCCACATGCAAAGATAAATTTCAAATCTTAACTCATAATCAAACAGAACAATCAATCTTAAAAAAATAGACTTATAGGTAAACATCAAAACTTTAAAACAATTAATTATTTGTGTCCCCAAAATATGCAATGATTGGTGCAAAAAGGGCAAGGAGGCCACATGTTCTGACCTCCTCTAATCCCACAAGAGGAAGACAGGATTACCAGCAGTAACCCAAGGCCTATTACTGCAAGGCCAGACATGCTGCCTCCCTCCAGCCCTTTCACCAACCGTTCCTC
>NW_006922170.1:1535003-1536498 GCF_000298275.1 Orycteropus afer afer
CCCAACAGAAATACTCCAGGTGGACAACTTCAGCAATCAGGAGCTCCTCAGTTGCTCATAGAAAATCCCACCTTGGAGTTTACAAAGACTTACGGGTAGAAAAGCCACACTAAATAATTTACTACACTGCAATTGGTTAGACACAATACCGAAACCACACATAAAAAAAAAGAGAATTCCAAAATAAAAACCTTCCCACCTTCAACTGACATTAAAAAAGAGCAGTAAGTCCCAAACAGGAACAATATCTGCAGATCACATGTTATATAACTAACTTATGTCATGAATGGGAGTGCTGGTGGCATAGTGCCCAAGGTAACCCAAAGACTGGCAGTTCAAACCCACTAGCCACTCCTCAGAAGGAAGGTTGGGCAATCTACTTCCGTAGAGACACTACCTTGGAAACCCAAGGAGGGGTCATTATGAGTCGGATCCAACACGATGGCAGCGAGTTTGGTTTTGGTTTGTTTGTGTCATGATTATGTAAAGAACCCTTTCAAAGCAAGATGATAAGAATAATTAAATGTCAGCAAAATATTTGAATAGGTATTTCACACACGAATATGTGTGTGTGTGTGTATGTGTGTGTGTGTATACATATATATAAAGTACCAAGAGACCCATGGAAAAAAAATGTTCAACATAAGTTTTTAAGGAAGTGTAATTGCAAACTACAATTTATACATACAAGGAAGGCAATAATAAAAATACACATTAAATTAAAATATTTTTTGAGGATGTGGAGAACCTAGAACTTTCATACCTTTCTGGTAGAATGTGAAAAATTGCAGCCACTTTGGGAAACGTTGTTCAACTACTTCAGATGTTAAACATCAATACAGCATATGTGTCAGCAATTGCAAAACTAGATTTCTACAGAAGTCAAACATAAACTAAAACCGAACTCACTGCCATCAAGTCATTTCCAACTCATAGCAATCCCCTTTGGATTTCCGAGGCTATGAATCTTTACAGAAGTAGATCTCCCCATCTTCCTTCCATGGTGCAGCTGGTGAGTTTGAACTGCTGACCTTCCAGTTAGCGGTCAAAGGCCTTATCCACTATGCCACCAGAACTCCTTAGGTCCACCAAGACTTGTATGTGAAGGTTGACAGAAACCTTATATAACCCAAAAGTGGAAAGAATGGGATTGTTATTCAATTGGTGAATGAATAAACAAAAGGTATTATATGTAATACGATAGGACTCCATGTTAAGAAAGAATGTTGTGACACACACTACAGGACTAATTGTTCTCAAGACATTATGCTACACTAGAGCAAAGAAGAATGAAGAAAACAAAGATTCATGGAAACAATTAGTTCAAGTGACTGATACACCATGCACTCCTCAACCTATACGACTATGAGACCAGAAGAACTAGATGGTGCCTGGCTACCACTGTCAACTGCTGGGAAGGGGATCTATGCAGGAGATCCTGGATAGTGAGGGAGAACAAGGTGGAACAAAACTCAAAATCATTTGGGGAAAAAAG
>NW_006922170.1:1537865-1538930 GCF_000298275.1 Orycteropus afer afer
TCAAACCCACCAGCCACTCCTCAGAAGGAAGATGGGGCAATCTACTTCTGTAGTGACACTGCCTTGGCAACCCAAGGAGGGGTCGCTATGAGTTGGATCCGAATCGATGGCACATAACAACAACAATAATAGCAAGGTGTAATTTGAAACTGAAATCAAGACAACATTGCCATTGTCAATGACATGAAAAAGAAGAAAATATCTTGGTTTAAAATTAATATCAAAATAGCAAGACTTGCATATTGAAAATTATAAATTATTACTGAATGTAACTAAAGATGATCTAAATAAATGAAATGACGTTCCATGTTCATGGGCTGGAACAGTCAATATTCATCACATATCAGTACTCTCCAAGGAGATCTATGGATTGATTAAACATCCTAACTCTGGAAACATCAGAGTGGTTTCCTGCAAAAACGGAGAAGGTAAAATTCTTATATAATTGCATAGGAGGCAAAATGGTTAAAACAATGTTGAGAAAGAAAAATGAGACTGGAGGTCTAGCACCTACAGATTTCAGAGCATGTTGCAAAGTCAGTCATCTAGAAAGTGTAGTACTACCATTTTATTATTCATGATGAGAACAGAATTGAGACTCTAGAAATAAAACCATACATATCTGAACCATGTGCACAAAATAACAAGAAATTAAAAGTTAAACTACCCTTTGGCCAGATTAAAAACGTGTGCACTGCTAAATCCTCTATTAAGGAAGTGCAAAGACAAAAACCTAATGGAAAAAATATCTGCAATTCATATAACAGATAACAAACATGAGTCTAGAATATATACAGACAACTCTCAATTCAAGAAGATGAACACACCCACCTACTCTATAGCAATACATCCTTTGGAGCAATCAGCCACGGGGCACCAGAGGGGCAACATTCATACCGAGGAAAAGCTGGACAGACAGGAGTGCATAACTAAGAAGGGCACAGGGATGGGGGGGTCATTGGGAAGGGAGAGAAGAGGGTTTAGGGCTGGGGATGGTAATTGGGGAGTGAAACCAAATGTACATGAACTGTTGAATGCAAACCAAATTCTGCTCTGTAAATATGT
>NW_006922170.1:1539725-1541007 GCF_000298275.1 Orycteropus afer afer
CAAATATTTGATGAGTCATTTCACACACACACACACACACACACAAAAAACCACTGCCATTGACTTGATTTGATTCATAGTGACCTTTTAGGGCGGAGTAGGGTTTCCAAAGCTGTAAATCTTTACGGAAGCCGACTGCCTCATCTTCCTCCAGTGGACCACAGATCTTTCTTTTGGTTAGCAGCTGAATGCTTTAACCAATATGCCACCAGAGCTCCTTCATTTCACAAAAGCCTAAATAAAAATGATTAAGAAGCACACAAAAAGATCCTCAAACTCATTATGGATCAGGAAGTTCAATCTAAAATGACAAAAATATACCACTTTCACCAAGAACTGCTGGTAAAGTAAAAAATGAAACACAGGAAATAAAGGGTGTGCTCAAAGATGTGGAGACAAAGGGACGATAGTATGAAATTGTGCAGCAACTTTAGAAAACGGGTTGGTAATTTCTAATAACATTAAAGCTTGACTTCTGATATTATTGTTGTTAGATGCCGTCGAGTTGTCTCCGACTCATAGTGACCCTATGCACAGCAAAACAAAACACAGCCCGGTCCTGCATCAGCTCCGCAATTCCTGCTATACTTCAGCCCACTGCTGCAGCCACTGTGTCAATCCATCTCATTGAGGGCTTTCCCCTCCTTCGTCAACCCTCCACCTTACCAAGCATGACATCCTTCTCCAGGGAATGGTCCCTTCTGACAACCTGACCAAAGTTGGTGAGATGAAGTCTAGTAATTCTCACTTCCAAGGAGCATTCTGGCTGCACTTCCTACAGGACAGATATGTTAGTTCTTTTAGCAGTCCATGGTACTTTCAGCATTCTTCGCCAGCACCACAACTCAAAAGCATCAACTCTTCTTCAGTCTTCTTTATTCACTGTCCAGCTCTCAAATGCAAATGAGGCGACTGAATATATCATGGCTTGTGTCAGGTGCACCTTAGTCCTCGAGGAGACATCTCTGCTCCTCAGCACTTCAAAGAGGTCCTTTGCAGCTAACTTGCCCAGTGCTCTATGTTGTCTGATGTCCTGACTGCTGCCTCCATTGGCGTCGATTGTAGACGTGATGCTGCTTACAGGTCCAGTTGTGAGAATTTTTGTTTTCTTTATATTGAGATGTAATCCATACTGCAGACTGTGGTCTTCAATCTTCATCAGTAAGTGCTTCAAGTCATCCTCACTATATGAAGAACATGGCATCAGGATTGGAAGAAGGCTCATTAACAACCTGCAATACACTGATGACACAACTTTGCTTGCTGAAAGTGAGGATGACTT
>NW_006922170.1:1542160-1543100 GCF_000298275.1 Orycteropus afer afer
AGAATATTAAAAAATACTCATCACCACCACCACCCCAGAAATGCAAGGTAAAATTCCAAAGAGATACCAATTTGGACAATATCATAAATACCACACTCTAGCAAAATTTTGCTCAAGATAATTCCAAACCAACTGTAGCCATACATCAACATCAACATCAACAGGGAACTACAAGAAGTTCATGTCAGATTCAGAAAATAACATGGAACGAGGGATATAATTTCTGATGTTAGATGGATCTTGACTGAAAGCACAGAATACCAGAGAGATGTTTACCTGAGCTGTATGGACTACAAGGAGCTCTGGTGGCATAGTGCCTAAGGCATTTGACTGCTAACTAGAAGGCTGGTCATTCAAACCCACCAGCTGCTCTGTGGAAGGAAGATGGAACAATCTACCTCTGTAAAAAACTTACTGCCTTGGAAACTCAAAGGAGGTCACTATGGAATCACCTTGATGGTAGTGAGTTTGGTTTTTTGGTATGGACACCACATAGGTAATCAACTGTGTAGATCATAATACTTTTGGCTAACATTGCAAAGAATGGAAATTCCAGAACACCTAATAGTGCTCATGTGGAACCTGTACATAGATCAAGAAGAGTTGTTCAAACAGAACAAGGGGATACAATGTGGTTTTAAATTAGAAAAAGTCTGCAGCAGAGTTATATCCTTTCACCTAATTCAATCTGTATGTTGAATGAATAATCCAAGAAGCTGAACTATGTGAAGAAGAATGTAACATCGGGATTGGGAAAAGATTCATTAACAACCTGTGATAAGCAGATGACACATCCTTGCTTGTCTTCTTATGAAGACAACTTGAAGCACTTACTGTTGTTGTTGTTATGTGCTGTCGAGTCGGCCCCGACTCATAGTGACCCCTCCTTGGGTTTCTGAGGCAGTATCACTACTGAAGTAGATTGCCCAACCTTCCTTCC
>NW_006922170.1:1546910-1548798 GCF_000298275.1 Orycteropus afer afer
ATGGGGTCGCTATGAGTCGGAAACGACTCGACGGCACTTAACAACAACAACAACAACATAGAGAAAACAAAAATCCTTAAAACTAGACAGATAAACATCATGATAAATGGAGAAAAAATTAAAGTTGTAAACAATTTCATTCTACTTGGATCAACAACGAATATCCATGGTTTGGCAGTCAAGAGATCAAATAAATCTTGCATTGGGTAATTCTGCTGAAAAGTTTAAAATTCTTTAAAGTTGTAAAAAGTAAAGATGTCCTTTTGACTAAGGTGCACCTGACCCAAGTCATAGTCTTTTCAGTTGCCTCACGTGCACACAAAAGCTGTGCAACAAAAAAAGAAGAAAGAATAAGAATTGATGCATTCAAATTGTGTTGGCAAAGAATACTGGATATACCATGGACCCCCAGAAGAATGAACAAATCAACCTTAGAAGAAATACAGCCAGAATGCATCTTAGAAGCAAGGATGGTGAAGACTTGGGCTCACTTATTTTGGATGCATCATCAGGAAAGACATCATGTTTGCTAGAAAAGGACAACATGTTTGTTAAATTAAAGGGTCAGGAAACATGAGGGACATCCTCAATGAAATGGATTGACATCATAGCCACAACAATGGACTCATATACACCAATGATCAGAAGATGTATGTAAGGTAGCTATGAGTCAGAGCCAACTATATGGTAACTAACAACAGGTTGATCCAATGACTGACTTGTAAAATGGTTTTTAAATCAAATATATTTTACCTATCTGTTCATTTGTATTCTTAATTGTACTATCGAATAATGAAAATATTTATTATTTTCATTTTATTTTTTGAATCCTGGATGATGATAAACTCACTGTTTTAGTTCTCTAGCACTGGTCAAGTACTTACAACACAGAAGTACCACAAATGCATGGCCCTAACAAACAGAAATTTATTCTCTCACAGCTTAGGAGGCTGGAAGTTTGAATTCAGTGGGGCCAACTCTAGGAGAGATTTCATCTTTCCGTCGGCTCTGGGGGAAGGTTCTTGTCTCCTTTCAACATCTGTGAGCCCCGCTTTCTAGGGAGGTCCCCATGTATCTTGGCATCAACCTTCACCTGGGTCTAGGAGCTTCCTAATGCAGGGATCCAAGTCCAAAGGATCTACTCTCAGCTCTTCTTTCTTGATGGTACTGATGTACCACTTTCTCTGTTCTGTTCTCTCTGCTTTTATCTCTTATAAGATAAAAGGTGGTATAGGCCACACCCAGAAAAACTTCCCTTACACTGAATCAGAGCTGTGACCTGAGGAAGGGTGTTACATCCCACCCTAATCCCCTTACAACTGATTAGTTTATCAGATCAGATCACATCATGGGGAATGATCACATCATTACATAATTGCTAAACTACTGAGAATCACAGGCCAGCCAAATTGACACATATTTTGGGGGGACACAATTCAATCTATATCAATTACTAAAGGTAGCTCTGATATAACATAATATACATAACTTCAATACTAATCAATTTTCATTTCGATTACCTTAAGAATGAAAGAACATAACTGAAGGAATTGGACCCATAGCACGTCCTTTCTGTGTTTTGTCACCATCTTTTCTTCATTGTAGCTCATCCATAACCAAGGAGCCATAAAAATCAATTTCACTAGAATATGTGAACTTTTTATTACAACAACATGCAAGCAAACAATTTTAAAACTTCACATATTAGCTCAAGAATTTTATTTGTCAAAGTGCTGCATTTAACTTCACCTTTCCAATTCTAATCAGAATAAAGTTTAAGATTAAGAATAGTGTTGTTTCACAACCTAGATGTCCAACAACTGAGGAATGGATAACCAAACTTTGGTACATTCACACAATGGAATACTATGCAACGCTAAAGAATAAT
>NW_006922170.1:1551374-1553748 GCF_000298275.1 Orycteropus afer afer
AAGGGCTGCTTATGCACAGGGAGGCAGCTAGGGGGGCAGGAGTGCATGGAGGGTTGGACACAGGGAAGGGGTAACCATGAGAAGGAAGTGGGAAGGGAGCTGTTGCATTGTGGTAAACTATGGTCAATGTCATGAGACAAAGTATATGTGAACCGCTGTATGGAAAGTAAATTTGCTCTGTAAACCTCCACCCAAATCACAATTAAAAAAAAAAGAATAGTTTTGTTTATGTAATCTCATGAACACACATACACACACATGCATATACACATATACAATTGCTATGAAGTATCACCAACAGACTTGGATCTTAAGAAAACTGTATACTTTCTGATTATTTTCATTACAGGTGCTATGAAATCATTATAATTATTTTCCTGAATCAGGAAAATTCTTAGTGCTCATGACAAAATCCTTGAAATAAACTCCCTCTCTATTCCAAATCTAGTTATACCTTCATTTTGGTCTATTTTATAAATGACCTAAACTCCTGATTTCCTTTTTATAGTGAGATTCTTCCTCACACACACTGTCTTTGCATTCAAGCTTTTCTGATCATCTTGCCTTTGTTCATAATTTCTTCCTTGGTGCCTTGTCGGAGTCTCTGATATTCTGTTTCTCCTTCAATGCATAATTCACTACAATTTCAGATTATTTAAATCTGCTTTTATATATAATGCACACTCCATATACCTGTGTGGGGGTCTAACATAACTGAAAACATAACAAGCAAATGGAACTCATTTAAGACATGCATATTATTAGAAAATAATTTTCTATGCAAATAAAGTACAATTTACTTACATAGCACTTTTGTTCATATTCAATGTAGTACTCATTGTTTCCAAATACCACTTCTCTGATTCTAACTAATCAGTATATGTAAAGTATACAGAGAGTATTTTATTTCACTTAAGCATAAAATCACAAGTTACTTTGCTTTTGCTTTTATAGTGATCATTATTATTGTAGTTTGAAAATTATTCATTGGACATTGCCCCAGAGATAGAGACTTCATAAATTTCAAAGGTCAAATAATACCAAATAATTCTGCAACTTTAGTTGAAATCATTTGTACTCACTAATCTGCAATTAGACACTTAAATTCTTTGAATTTATTATCAAAAACACAGGGCAACCATATGCCTCTACCATTAAAATGAGAGCTAATAGAAGTGTCATGCTCCAGAAAGATTAGCTTTCTTATACAACGTCTCATAATAACTCATTCACACTGATTGCCCCATTCTGAAATATTCAAGAACAGAGCCTCAAATCCATCAAGGCCACTGATTCCTTCTACTGCAATACCTTTATATTTCCCCACTTGACTTCCTCAATCCATCTGAAGCAGAATATTGTTTTGTGTGTGTGTGCGTAGGCTGTCTGAATAGATGGCATCTCAATTAAAAAAAAATGGCATACAAATGGGAGTGGGAAACCAAGAGGGAAGGAGGAAGACTGCCATTGCCCACACCCAGCCATACCTTCTACTTACACATCGAAACCACAGCTGTGCACGATAACACTCTCCTTCAGGTAGTAATTAAGGAAAACTTGTGGACAAAAATAAAGAGGAAATAAATCTATTCAGATCTAAATAAAGGACTTGCTTTTTATATTAAATGATATAGTTTGGCATACTGTATTTTAATACTATATACTTCTTGAATAGTTTTATTATAATCTTATATAAATTAAGATAGTTAATTAACCTGAGTTTTTTTCCCATCACCAATTACAGAGAATTCTACAAAAAATTAACTAACCTTTTTGTATTTACGATTTGAAAAAAAAAATCACTTTCTCATCATGTCTTTTATGAATGAATGTTGAACATTCCAAATCTGTTTGGTATGTCTTTGTGAGAAAGAATACAGTGTTTTGTCCTATCCACAGAGATAGCTGAAACGTTTACTTTTTTCTGCTTGATATCAAATGCTAATTCTTATTGATATGACTAGCATCCCCCACTTGTATTAGTTACCTAGTATTGCTGTTACAAACTATACCACAAGAGGGTGGCTTTAAAACACAGGGCTTTATTTTCTGTTTTGGAGGCTAGAAGTCCATACCAAGGCATCAGCTCTAGGGGAGGGCTCTTCCTTGTTGGTAGCCTTGTGAGTTTCTTGTCATTCTTTGATGTTTCTTGATGTCTGTCTTCTGCCTGTATGTCTCTGTGTCTATTCTTGCAGTGTAGTAAAAATTACTTAGTGTGGCTTTTCTACCCATAAGTCTTTGTAAACTCCAAGGTGGGATTTTCTATGAGCAACTGAGGAGCTCCTGATTGCTGAAGTTGTCCACCTGGAGTATTTCTGTTGGGAGTGGCACAAAACAATGTTCTGGGAGGTGCCCACTCTCTCTCAGGTGCTTA
>NW_006922170.1:1554098-1555368 GCF_000298275.1 Orycteropus afer afer
TGAAAGGGCTGGAGGGAGGCAGCATGTCTGGCCTTGCAGTAATAGGCCTTGGGTTACTGCTGGTAATCCTGTCTTCCTCTTGTAGGGTTAGAGGAGGTCAGAAGATGTGGCCTCCTTGCCGTTTTTGTAATTCTGCTATTTTTATAAGATAATTCTCAGAAGGGATTAAATTTAGGGCCCACCCTACTCTGGTTTGAGCTCATTACCATAACAAAAGAAAACCTGTTTCCAAACAGGGTCATATTTATAGGTACAATAGTTTCAACACCTATTTTGGGAGGACACATTTCAATCTATAGCATCAGAGTTTACCTAAAATGATTTTTTAAGCTGATGTAAAATGTTTAAGGTGAAACAGGTTAAGATGTGTGAGTCAATGCAATGTTTTAATTGCTCTCTGGAAAAGCAGTTGTCAGTTTACAGATGATAGCTTCTTGGAGTTTTATGTTATCACTGAATTAATAAAAATACACATATGAATTTTTTTTCTAGATAGACCCATGTTGATCTCCACAAACTAAAAGAGTTGTTGCAGCTCTAAAATTCATTCAGTGTCCTACATGGCTAATAACACTGGTCTTACAGGGCATAAAAGTACACCCACTTCTCACATATCAACATGGTTAGATTTTGAAGACCAAGTCATGATGCGAAAATTGCTTTATGTGAAAATGGGGGATGACCACTTCAGATCTCAAAATGGAAGATGACTACATCATTACATTACTGCCAAAATTATATCATTACATAACTGCCAAACCACTGAGAATCATGGCTCAGCCAAGCTGACACATAACTTTAACCATCACAACCACTGTTACTCTTGCCTCACAACTCAGCATTTGCTACTGCCAGAAGTATGTCATTAATGGGCAAAATAACTGGATAATAAATTGTTTAATAAGCTCCAAGGTGGGAGAACAGGGAAAGGACAAAAAAGGCAAAGGGGACCAGAATAGACCTAGGAGTCAGAGGCAGGAATCCCAGTGAGGAGAGGGACCCCAGGCCACGCCTGATAGTGGCAAGGCAGGAGAGCAAGGAAAGGACAGAAAAGGCAAAGGGGACTGGGTCAGAGCAAGGAGTAAGCCGCAGGGATCCCGGTAAGGGTGGCTGGAGAGGTTTCCAATGGCTAAGGGAGACAAACTTGTCTGTCGGTTTGTCCTACTGTGGTGACGTGTTGCTGTGAGTCTTGAGGCTGTGCCACTGGTATTTCAAACCCAGTGGGGTGCACATGGTGCCCAGGTATCAGCCAGGCTTGCAGACTGAGATA
>NW_006922170.1:1559331-1563826 GCF_000298275.1 Orycteropus afer afer
CTGGAGAAGGATGTGAAGCTTGGTAAGGTGGAGGGTCGACGAATGAGGGGAAAACCTTCAAAGAGATGGGTTGACACTGGCTGCGACAATGGGCTCAAGTACAGCAAGGATCATAGAGCTAGTGCGGGATTGGGTGGTGTTTCGTTCTACTGTGCATGGGGTCACTATGAGTTGGAAACTACTGGACGGCACCTAACAACAACAACAAGTTTTTTTTACTATTGTCATAAATGTGAAATGCCAGATAAAAGATAGTTGATAAGTGAAGAGTCGGTGTAGTTGCCATTTAGAAAAACATAATTAAATTCAAAGTTCTAAATTTATTCAGCATCTACTATACCTCAAGTGATATGGAAGACAGGGACTCTAAGGTTCAAATAACATCTGCTTACAGAAAATAGTTTCCTAAACTAATTTTTTGAAACATTTTAGAACGGAAATGCTTATATTACCAAGATTATAATTAACAAATTTATCTAACCAAGATCACAGATGACACATCTACAGTATGTCCATATCCACTCTTTGCTAGTTGATCTCTCAACTGAGCAAAAACAAATAAATCAAGTTAAGGGGGTTCTGGATTATCAATTTTAAATCTAATGCAGAATTATAATAAATAGATTGTTGTATTATCATTCCAAAGAATTCATATTTAACAGATCCAAACTGAACTTATTCTCCTCCTCCCCAAATGCATTCTTTCTCTAGTTTTTCTACCTCTCTTTACTTCATTAGCCTTACCTCCTAGTCTAAAGAATTACCAAGTCCTATGAACAGCTTTAGGATTTTATCCAACATTGCCCAAACTAGCATCACCTTTTACTACCATAATAGCCTTTAGCTGATATTTTTATCAGCATCTACTTATACTCCTTCCTAATTTATTCTCTACATATTTATTTTTTTAAAAAATAAACATTTATACACATACAAACACACATGTACACATCACCCCAATGTTCAAGACTATTTGCTAAAAAAAAAAAAAAATGAAAGTCTTCCCATTGCTCTTAAGATGTTGCTGTTGTTGTTGTTGTTGTTATGTGCCATCAATTTGGCCCCGACTCATAGCGACCCCTCCTTGGGTTTCTGAGGTGGTATCACTATGGAAGCAGATTGCCCAACCTTCCTTCTGAGGAGTGGCTGGTGGGTTTGAACCCAGCCTTCTGGTTAGCAGTCAATTGCCTTAGACGCTACGCTACCAGAGCTCCTGTTCTTAAGATAAAGATGAAAAATCTTTACATAGGCTAAAGCCTAGTAAAAATTGGTATTTTATGTACTTTATCTCATACTGTTCTCCACACTAGAAAATGTCAAACACATATTCTAGTTGGAATGTTCTTTTATCTGTCCTACTCTATTTTGATTTAGTTAATACATATTCGTATTTCAGACCTCAACTCAAATCTAACATCTTCCTTCCTTCCTCTGTTATGGACTAAATTGTGTTCCCAAACATGTACTCTAAATCCTAACCTCTATCCCTGTTGTTATAATTCCATATGAGAATGGGTTTTCTTTGTTATGTTAATGAAGCAGTATCAGTGTGAGGTGTGTCTTAAGTCAGTATCTTTTGAGATATAAAAGAGATTAAACAAGGGCCAAAGTGAGGCATGTCTGAAGGTATGCCCAAGGCGAAGCTGTCCTGTTTGAAGAATGGTATCTTGAGCACTCCTGACCTTGCACTGTAATCTGTTACTTCCCTAATAAACCCCATAATACCGAGTACTGTCTGTGAGTTCTGTGTGGCCAGTGCAAGGAATTAATGAACTCAGCAGAGAAGTAGTGAATGCTGTGGGAGGGATGGTTGGTGTCAGAATTGGTAAAAAAAAAAAAAGGCTGGAGGGTGGCAGCATGTCTGGCCTCATAGGAATAAGCCTTGGGCTGCTGATGGTGATCTTCTCTCTCCCTCATGAAGTTAAAGGAGGTCATAGGATGCTGCTCCCACACCAGTTTTGCAGAATCCTAACCCCTATATATGTAAATGTTATTTTGTTTAGAAGACGGGTTTTCTTTTTTATGTTAATTAGACCATAGCCAAGTAAGGTGGGTTCTAAATCTAATCACTTCTGAGTTATAAAAAGAGCATATTCAACAGAGCTGTGCACTACACTTCTATGGGGGTGGGTAGCAGACACCACGTGAAGATCATCTATAAGCCATGGAACCAAGGAACTCCCTGGACTACCTACAAGAAGGAATCAACACAGCTGATTTGGACTTTTAGCCTCCAAAACTGAGAGAAAACTTTGTTCTTTAAACCTATCCAATTCTGGCATTTCTGTTATAGAAGTTAGGAAACCAAGACATCTCTGTACCACAGGATGAAATTATAATGCAAAAGAAAAGAACTTTCTTGGAAAAATTTATCTAATGGTAGTTATATTTTAGGAACTCTGGTAGCATAGTGCCTAAGGCACTTGACTGTTAACCAGAAGGCTAGCGGTTCAAACCCACCAGCCACTCCTCGGAAGGAAGGTTGGGCAATCCTACTTCCGTAGTGATACTGCCTCGGAAACCCAAGGAGGGGCCGACTCAACGGCGAAACACAACAACAACAACAACAGTTCAAAGAAGGGATATTAATATTTGATTTTAGTAATCTATTTCTACCTTACCTGGAGGTACAGAGTTAACAATATGTAAAGCTCTTTACATAACTGGGGAAGAAACTGCCTTCCTGCATATCAAGTCTAAAAATACCCATCCTCAAAAGAGGAGAATGACAAAGCAGAACTGGACACATGAGAGTAAAAATTCATCAAAAATCACAGTTGGGAGTGAATTCAGATCAAGGGGGTCATCTCCAGCAGGCCATGTATCCCTACTTGATGAGCTACCAATCTATATGCTAGGCGTTTTCTTTCTAAGAATAACTGAAAGAATGAGTACAGAAGACTTACTTGAAGTTAGAAATGTAGAGCATTTTTTAGGCTTGTTAGCTGTCTTTGAATGATGACTGTATATAAGCTCTTTACAAATTGCTTTGCGAAAACCCACTGAGTCCCTCTCATATACTGTCTTCCCTAAGATACAGTGTCTATAGATTTTGATGGTAAAATGGTTTGGAGGGAGTTCAATAGTAAGAGTTTAAACTCATAAAGTCACTGCCGGACTTCTGGTAAGATGGCTGAGTAGGCAGACACAAGCTACACAGACCCTCTTCAACAAAGAAAAGAGAAACCAATTGACAGAGATACAGAAGATAATCCTGGAGCCCTGAGATTTGAAAGGAAGGATACAGAAGTGAATTAGGCACCAACTAGTAGAAAAACTTGAACGAAAACAGTGATGGTCAGAGCAGTGGACTGTCAGCTACTCTGACAGGACCAACAGCCTGAATATTTCCAAGTGGTGTTGAGACCTGATAATTGACCTAAAGATCAGCCCTGGTCAACAAGGGCTGCAGGGATGACTGAGCTGGTGGCCTATGACTAGAAAGGGAAATAGCAAGGAGGGGGACAACCTGAGCTGTGGACTTTTGGCTGTCCAGAGGGCACAGCCATTTTGAAGATTTAAAGGCAGTGCCATTTTGGATATTTAAAGTGACTGAGGGTGCAGCCATTTTGAATGTTTACAGTCGGTGGCCATCCTGGATTTTAAAGTGACAGCATTCTCATTTGGATTCCAAGAACCAAAGAAGAGGTCCTATTTCCCAAGGATGGCGGGGACATATGGGAGGCAGACAATGGGAAAGGAGACAGGTGGTGAGTGTATAAGTGCTGTCAACTAGTGAATAGAGGACCACAGCACAGTACCCCGTCAGGTAAATAACATACAAAGAAAACGAAAATCATGGGCAAGTCACTCCAACATACAATCACCAATTAAATATAAACACAAAAACATCACAATGCTTTGGAGACAACAGAGTATCAGAGTCCACACAAAGAAGCACGATAGACCAGGAGAACAAGGGACCAGGATACAGACCCAAAACATATCCCTGAGGAAGACCCAGCATTGGAACTCCTTGATAAGGAATTCAAAAGAATTAGATTTAGGTATCTCCAACAAATTGAGAGACAGATCAAAGAAAACACTGAGAAAATTGAGGAAAACACAGAGAAAACCCTAGAACAATTAAAAAAAATATGACAAAATATATGAAAAATTAGAAATGATACAAAATCTACAGACAAAAATCCAGAAGATTAATACTAAATTTTCAAAAATAGATAACAAATAGAATGGGCAAAGCAGTAGAATTGAGTCAATGGAAGACAAAATTAGTGAAATTGAAGGCAAATACCTCAATACGACTTTAGAAAGGGAACAATAAGAAAAAAGATCAAAACAAAATGAAGAAAGCCTATGGTTCATGTGGGATACTATCAAAAGGAATAACATACGTGTAATCGGAATTCTGGGAGCTCTGGTAGCATAGTGGCTAAAGGCACTTGACTGCTAACCAGAAGGCTGGTGGTTCAAATCCACCAGCAACTCCTCGGAAGGAAGATGGGGCAATCTACTTCCGTAGTGATACTGCCTC
>NW_006922170.1:1565339-1565880 GCF_000298275.1 Orycteropus afer afer
AGATGCAAATCAAAACAACAATGAGATACCATCTCACACCAGCACTAATGGAAAAGTTCAACAAGACAGAAAATAACAAATCTGGCAAGAATATGGAGAGATTGGGACTCTCATACACTGCTGGTGGACTGTCAAATGATACAACCACTGTGGAAAGCAGTATGTTGATTCCTTAAAAAGCTGGAATTAGAAATACCATTTGACTCAGCAATCCCATTACTAGGTATATACCCTAAGGAAGTGAGAACCAGGACAAGAACAGATATATGCACACTCATGTTCACTGCAGCACTATTTACAATAGCAAAGAGATGGAAACAACCTAGGTGCCCATCAACAGAAGAATGGATAACCAAACTGTGGTACATACACACAATGGGATACTATGCAACCCTAAAGAATAATGCAGAATCTGAAAAACACTACACAACATGTATGAACTTGGAGGACACTATGCTGAGTGAAAGAAGTCAATCACAGATGGACAAATATAGTACTAGTTCATTATTGTAAAAAGTCAACAAAAGGTTTATATATGGAA
>NW_006922170.1:1566047-1568854 GCF_000298275.1 Orycteropus afer afer
TATATTTCAATAAAATGGATTTTTTAAAAAAGAAGCAAATAAGTAATTTGACCACAAACTCATGCACCAATAAATAAATAAATACATTCTGTAGATGATGAGGGAAACTGGAGAAAAAAAAATAACAACTCACTGCCATTGACTCAATTCTGACTCATAGTGATCCCCATTGGGTTTCCAAGGCCGTAAATCTTTCCAGAAGCAGACTGACCCATCTTTCTTCCACAGAGCAGCTCATAGGTTCAAAGCATGGACCTTTTGGTTAGCAGCCAAATGTCCACTACATCACAAAAACCAAAAACCAAACTCACTGCCATTGAGTTGAATCAGACTCACAGCAACCCCCACTGGGTTTCCAAGGCATAAAACCTTTACGGAAGTAGACTGCCTCATCTTCCTTCCATGGAGTGGCTGGTGGGTTTGAACTGCCAACCTTCTGGTTAGCAGGCAAATGCCTTAGGCACTGCACCACCAGACCTCCTTTATTAGGAGTTTAGAAGAGGGCTATTGGGACAGCAGCAGAGCACTGAGCAAATGCCTTCCCAGGAAGAGGTCACCATAAAGCCTGAGTGAGGCCCTAAGAAGAAACCAAGAAGCACTGAAAATCAGCTTTCTTCCCCTGCATTTTGTCTAGAACCACTTCTGTTCACTCCTTTTCAAAATAAGGAAATCCAAATTCAACACCTCTCCAAACCGATGGTCCTACGACATTGAATTTGCAAGAAGAAGCAGGAGGCTTTGGCAACCTTCCAGAAAAGGAAAGGCAGAAGAGCTGGGGAAACAATTCCAGCTCTTGTTCACCATTACTTCCAGGAATTTGAGAGTGTAGAAAGAACATGGAATGAATCATCCTTCTTTCAAATGAGTTACGAGCTCTGGTGGCATAGTGCCTAAGGCATTTGACTGCTAACCAGAAGGCTGGTGGTTCAAACCCACCAAGCACTCCTTGGAAGGAAGACTGGGCAATCTACTTCCATAGAGATAACACCTTGGAAACCCAAGGAGTTGCCTCCTTTCAACTTGTCCTAGGACTAATTCTGCAGGTGGTGGAAGAAAGACCAGGGCAGCAATTGCACAATGTATGAAATACAGTTTTACCTGTTTATAAATTGGCAGAGGCTGGCATGAATTAAACAGAGACAAATACAGAACATGAAGAAACAGTACTGCAAGAAGAGAAGAGAGGGAGAAAAGGGAAAGTGAATCCCACTTCCCAATTTTGCAGTGAGCCTTTATCATTATGCATTGACCCCCTCTCTTTAACCTTGAGAGCTACCTTGAGCTTTTCTGATGGAACAGCTCTATGGCATGAAAATATTCAGTGCATCATTTCTAAAGAGTCTCTCCCGCTTACTGATCTGATAGAAACTGGTGGAACTCCTGGGACCATGGCCCTTAGTCACGCCTCAAGCCTAGAACTTCAAGCCTGTGGCTCAGCTTTCAACCAAACAACAAACAGGCCTATAATGTGAACAAGACCATGAGGGAGGTACACATTCCTTAGAACAATCAACCATACAGTTCAGAAAGGCAGCATTTTCACAGGGATAAAGCTCAGAAAGCAGGAAGGGACAGGGAAGAAGGATGAATGGAAATAGGAAATACAGAGAGGAAGTGGGAAGAGTGCTGTTACATTGTGGGGATTGCATTCAATGTTATGAAACAAGATGTGTATGAATTGTTGAATGGAAAACCAATGTGCACTGTTTCATTCAAATCACAGTAAAAATAATAATAATAAAAAAGAGTCTCTTCAGACGATCTTCACTGTCACATCCACATAAATGAAATTAAACAATCATTGCATCACACTACAACCCTCTTATAATCTGTCTCCTAAGCACCTCAGAAGGAGTCAGCCACAGGGATCCAGGTGAGGAAAGGGAACCCAGGCCACGCCCCAAATTGGCAGGGCGGGAAAGCAGGAGAAAGGAGAGGAAAAGGCCCAGGGACAGGGACATAGCAAGGAGTCAGCCGCAGGGATTCAGGTAAGGGTGGTTGGAGAGGTTTCCAACAGCTAAGGGAAACAAACTTGTATGCCGGTTTGTCCTACTGTGGTGACGAGTTGCTGTGAGTCTTGAGGCTGTGCTACTGGTGTTTCAAACCAAGCAGGGTGCACATGGTGCACAGGTATCAGCCCAGCTTGCAGACTGAGACAAACTAGGAAGAAGGAAGAGACCATTTACTTCTCAAAGAATTGGCCAGAAAAAACCTTATGAATAGCAAAGAAACACTGTTAAAGATACATTACCATGCAACTTTATGAATAGTCCGGATAGGTTAGAAGGCTCTCAAAATAGGACTGGGAAAGAGCTGCATTATCAAAGTAAAATCAGCCTTACTCATATGGATAAGGTAAGGCTTTCGAGACCTCCATTTGCTGATGTGGCACCACTCAAATTGAGGAGAAACAGCGGCAAACATCCATTAATAATAGGAACATGGTATTAGAAAGTATGAATCTAGGAATATTAGAAGTTGTCACAAATGAAATGGAACACATAAAGATTGATATCTTAGGCATTAGTGAGCAGAAATGGACTGGTTTGGGCCATTTTGAATCAGACAACCATACGACCCACTATGTCGCGAATGACAGTTTAAAGAGGAATGGCGTGGTATTCATAACTAAGGATGTATCAAGATCTATCCTGAAGTACAATGCTGTCAGTGATAGGATAATATCCATACGCCTACAAGGAAGACCCATTAATACGACTATTATTCAAATTTATGCACCAACCACCAAAGCCAAAGATGAGGAAATTGAAGATTTTTATCAACTTCTGCAGTCCAAAATTGACCGA
>NW_006922170.1:1570224-1571381 GCF_000298275.1 Orycteropus afer afer
CAGGATTGGAGGAAGAATCATTAACAACCTGAGATACACTGATGATACAACTTTGCTTGCTGAAAGTGAGGATGACTTGAGACACTTACTGATGATGACTGAAGAATACAGTTTCCACTATGGATTACGTTTTAATACAAAGAAAACAAAAATCCTCACAAGTAGACCAATGAGTAGCATCATGATAAATGGAAAAAATATTGAGGTTGTCAAAGAATTCACGTTGCTTGGATGTACAATCTATGTCAATGGAGCAGCAGTCAGGACATTAGACAACGTGTAGCACTGGGTAGGTTGGCCACAAAGGAATTCTTTCAAGCGCTGAGGAGCAAGGATGTCTCCTTGAGGACTAAGATGCGCCTGACATAAGCCATGATATTTTCAATTGCCTCATATGCATGTGAGAGCTGGTCAATGAAAAAGGAAGACCGAAGAAGAGTTGATGCTTTTGAGTTGTGGTGCTGGCGAAGAATGCTGAAAGTACCATGGACTGCTAAAAGAACTAAAAGATCTGTCCTGGAGGAAGTGCAGCCGAAACGCTCCTTAGAAGCGAGAATGGACCCCCAGTAAGATGGCGGAATACAGAGAAAGACTGCACAGAACCCCTTCAGCAAAGAATAGGGGAACCAATTAACACAGACACAGAAGATAATCCTGGACCCCTAAGCCTTGAAAGGAAGGTTAATAGAAGTGGACTAAACTCCAACTAGCAGAAGAATTTGCATGAAAATACCGAAAAAAGGAGAAATATGGAGCTGAGGCCTGGCAGCGATCCTGAGTCAGTCTGACAGCATGACACAGACAGCTTGGAAAGCACCGAGGGATGGCAGGACCTAAGAATTAACCTAAAAATCAGTCCTGCTAGCCAGGGACTGCACGGAGAACTGCTCTGGTGGCTGGGGAATAAACAGGGAAGCATCAGCAAAGAGAAAGGCGGGCTGAGCTTTGGACTTTTGCCTGTCCGGAGGGTGCCACCATTTTGAATGTTTACAAGCGGCTTGACCATTTTTGGATATTTAAAGAAACAGCACTCTCCGAGATTCCAAGGGCTTAAGAACACGTTCTGCTTGCCAGTAATCCCAAGGACACTCCAGACCTGGACAACTGAAAAGTTTTTTGATGGTTATTCAGTTGTAATTTTTGTCTAATTGAGTGGA
>NW_006922170.1:1572944-1573481 GCF_000298275.1 Orycteropus afer afer
AGGGTAACCTCAAAGAAAAATGATAAACCTTCATATCACAATGAAAATGAGGATAAGCACAAATATTCAGCAAATACTAAAATAACAGCAACAAAGGAAAAGATAACACGATTCATAATGAGCTCAGCACAGAAAATAATATGGAACAAAGAAACCAGGGACATCATGAAAAAACACGTAACAAAATAAAAGCAACCAATTCATACTTATCAATAATTACACTGAATGTTAATGGATTAAATGAGATGTTAATGGATTTCAAGAGACAGAGAGTTGCAGATTGGATAAGAAAACACAACCCATTACAGTGTAGTAAATTACTTTGTGTGGCTTTTCTACCCATAAATCTTTGTAAACTTCAAGGTGGGATTTTCTATGAGCAACTGAGGAGCTCCTGATTGCTGAAGGTGTCCACCTGGAGTATTTCTAATGGGAGTGGCATAAAACAATGTTCTGGGAGGTGCCCACTCTCTCTCAGGTGCTTAGAGTTCTGATGCCATAATTGGCTAGTTTGACCACCCTGCCGGGCTCAAAAGG
>NW_006922171.1:0-14266 GCF_000298275.1 Orycteropus afer afer
TCCCTGAGTTGTCTCTCCTCACCTGTAACCCTGGGACTGACTGCTCTTCTATCCAGGTTCCTGGCTTTTATCCCCTTTCTCCTGCTTAAGGTAGGCCACCGCAAAATCCATGCTTCAGTAAGCCAAAAAAATAAACCATAAGATCTTTTCCTAACCTCTGGAGCTGAGACATTGAATGAAGAATCCTTACTTGGTGAGCCTAAATCAATAAACTCAGACTGATCCAATGTTCCATTCTTTGCACCATTATCCTCTACCTTCAGTAGCCATTCCCATATATATTCTCCAGGTTTCTATCTGTACATGATAGCAAAATCAAGTAGGTCTTTTCAGGTATAGCATACCACCTCCTCAGTCACACTTTGTATTTCACCTTTTGGGGCTCACTTAACTTTAGTTAAGTTTAGTTAAGTTCCTGAGAACATTCAGCAATGTCTTCCATAGCATCTACCTCAGGCAATGACCCAGCAGTAACAGTTGGGTTAATCCCATCAAACAGAGGTGAAAGGTATTCAACAGAATTTACAGGCTTCATATCCTCATCTTCCTGACTGCCCATATGTCCCCATTCCAGGTTTCAGGATCCCATCTTTTCCCAATCAATGCCCTCACTTTAACTTCAGACACCATTCTGCGTTGGCAATTCAATTATCATTGTTATTCAACCACCTTTACAGTAAGACTCTGGGTTTGGTTTTTGGCAATATCAGCTCTGTTACTAGAAGAAATAAGGCTTTCTTTCAGAGCACGACTGGAAACATTGAGGTCTTTTTTGCAGGCTTGAGCTGTGACTTAGCAGCCCTGAACTCATCACACTCTTTCACCACTTTGTCTACAGTAAGTAGGACCAACCAACCAGCTTCCTTATACTTCTCATGCTGACAAAATTGCAGAAAAGTATCAAATATGTGATCACCCAGAGCCTCACTTCTCAAAAATATTTGATATATTGGTGGTTCTATTTTGCATATTAATGTTGTTACCTCAAACCACGGATTAGCAGGGCCCTCTTTACTAAAAGGGGCAGAGTCACCAGTGCCTTTACAGTAAATCAAATTGGAGAACCAAAACAGAATCTGTGAGAACCAATTTAGGAAGCCCATCCTTGTGATTTTGTCTCTCTAGAACCACTCTCGGTACCAAAGGTTAGGCTGGGTTCTCTAGAGAAACAAAACCAGTAAAGCTTGTATACATATATAGAGAGAAATTTATCTTAGGAAAATGGCTCACACCCTTATAGAAGCTGGCAAGTCCCAAGTTCTTAGACTGGAGGATTTTCCCGACTTATGCAGCTGCAGGAGCTGACCAGTTCAAGGTTGGCAGGCAGTATACTAGCTGCTGACTCCAACAAATGGCAAATCCAAGATCAGCAGGTTGAATGGTGGGTTGTTTGCTCATGGACAATTGTAGGCAGCACAATGGGATCCCAATCCACAGAAGAGTGTTTCTATTCCTAGGATGGCCATAAATATGTTAGAAGCAGGCCACAACCCTAGGGAAATTCCCTTTCAATGGATTGGCTTCTCAAAACATATACATTCAATCTCACCATGGGAATAACCCACATCAAAATGCTTACACCACTCAGAATTGTGGTCCAGCCAAGTTGACACACAACTCCAACTATCACAATATGTATTCAAATTTTATTCTCTCACAATCTGAGTACACATGAAAAGTTATTTAATCTATATGAGCCTCAATTACTTTATCTCTAATTTGAGATAACAGTGATCCCCTTAAAGGGTCTACATAAGAATCAAAGAGGATATGTATGAAGCACTTATAATGGATTTTGGCTGTTGATAATTGGTACCTATTCTAAACAACAGCTTATGATATCTTACCAAGTAAAACCTATTTTCTAAAAAATTAAGATAATGCCAACCTTCAAGTTGTTACAAGTATTAACTGAGATAATGTCTGCAATGTGCTTAGCACAGTAATGACACTAACCAAAAAAAAACAACCAAACTAACCACCGTCGAGTCAGTCCGGACTCATAGAGACCCCTCCTTGGGTTTCTGAGGCAGTGTCCTATGGAAGTAGATTGGCCAATCTTCCTTCCCAGGAGTGGCTGGTGGGTTTGAACCGCCAGCCTTGACTAGTTAGCAGTCAAATGCCTTAGGTACTACACCACCAGAGCTCCCAGTAATGACACTGGGCTCAATAAATGTTCTCAGTTTTTAAATGTAAACCTGTTCTCAGCTACCTTGAGCTCACTGTAGCCTAGCAGAATCTAGAAAAATGTATGTTATGGTAAATTTTCATCAGACACAAATGAGCACATTTCCTCAGTGAGAATAAAAGTGGTAAACCAAGTTCCCCCAGCCACCTACACATTTCCACCAGCTTCCTAAGCAAGGGGCTTTGCTACCACCTTTCCTTTGCTAAAAAGATCCTCAGAGCCTCCTCCCACAACTCCAGGCCCCATTTATTAGCATTTCATTTAAAGTAGCAAGGCAGAATACAAAGAATAAGGGTGTAAAAATCCCTTAGACCTGGGCTTAAATGCTAGTCCTGATACTTAGTAACAGGTGACCTCTAGTACGTTTCTCAATTTCTCTAAACCTCAATTTCCCCATCCACAGAAGAGCAATTGTTGTTCTTGTTTTTGTCCAGTTGATTCCAACTCATGGTGACCCCATCTGTCCAGAATAGAACTGTTCTATAGGGACATTAAGGCTGTGACCCTACCAAAGCTGATCACCAGGCCTTTCTTCCATTGCCCCTCTGGGTGTGTTTGAACCACCAACCTTTTGGCTAGGAGTTGAACACTTAACCATTTGCATCACCTAGAGAATCCAGAAAAGGGGCAATAATCCTTATTTTGAGACAGTTGTTTGAGGGATTAAAAATATGTTGTCTTCAAAAGCAAAGTGTCTAGTACAAAATAAGCACTCAATAAATTTTTATTTTTCTTTCTTTTCCAGGCTTATTCCAAACCTTCCTTCCATCCATCCATATTCCACTCAAACTGGGGTTGTCCTTAAATGCCCTTGTCATCTCTGCTTGCCTTTGCTCACACTGTGCATTCTTCCTGGAGCGCCATCCACTATCCCTAAATTTCCAAATTCTACCCATTGTTAAAAATTCAAGTTAATCACCACCTCTCTCCTCTGCTGCCTCTCTGCTCCCAGCAGCCTCTCTGAGCTTCCTGGATCTTTGGCTATGGCCTTTGTATAACCCTTCATTGTATTTATAACCATTACCATTTTTCCAAGTCTTATCTCTCCCAAAGTGTCAGCTCCCTAAGAGCACATTCTCCATCTGTTCCTTCTGCCATAGTGACTTATAGGCCCAGCACACCTCAACTGCTCAAAAAATGTTTGTTGAATGAATGGATCAGTGACAAATTATGTGTGTTCAAAGAAAAGTTTACATGAAATATCTCTGCATGAATATCAAGTAAAAATTTAAGATTATCTGCACTGAACCATAGTTTCTCTGCCTTCTATTTTACTTTGAACATGTAAATAAAGGGATATACATGTGTTTTCTAGTTAAAAGACAAAACAAAAAAACATATTTTCTAAAAAAATGGTTGTTGCATGCAGTAAAATCATTAACATTGTGGAATTCCATAAACCAACAATTGACAAGGTGTCTCAGCCCCTGCTCAAGGTACAGTAGTTTTGAAGAAAAGCTGGAGGGCAGTCATGTAGTAACACCTCACACAGCCTCTGCCCAATGCGGACCCCGTCCAATGGTGTGAAGCAACAGTAGCTCCTGTACCTAGGACCTCTTGGGACTTCAGGCTTCCTACTCTCTGGATTAGGCCTATGGGCAAATACTTAAAAGAGATTAGCATCTCACTTTAAAAGGTCTATGACAACCAGCTAACAAATAACCCAATGAATCTTCGATCAGCACCCGACCCCACACCCCTCACAACTTGACAAAATGTGAAAACAGAAAAAGGATTTTCCCCACAAGAATTCCTGTTTGATATATTGCCTTGACCTGCACCTAACAGTTCAAATCATGAAAATAAGAATCTTTTATGGCGACTGAGAAAATTCATAGTTTATCATATTTTGTTGGCTGGAGAGGAAGAAATGACTTGGCCGTGTTCCTGGGGAAAGATAGCCTGTCATATTTGCCGAGATTTATTTATGAAAAAGCACTCAGGATGATTCTTTGGTGCAGCATGCTCTCCTCCTGCTCACAGCACCATTAGTGCAAAGCAAATTGGAGGGGCTTCCAAAATTGCCCAGAGCTGAGAGTAAAGGAGGGGACCAAGATAAAGGGGGGAGAAGAAGGACACTCACACAACTGTCATCGTTGAAATCTCCTGATTATTTAAACTTCTGCAAAATAATGCTTGCATATTTGAAGGTAATACATCTGTTCCTCTCCCTCCCCACCCCATGTGGTTTTCTAATCCCGAGGTAATTACGTTTTGACAAAAATTTATTGGGACATCTGTTTTTTCCCTTAGATCTGCAGGTCACTGCTCGACTCTTAACAGCAGCCCAGCGTAGAGCAGCATGGAGGAGCCCAGCACAATGGCTGGCTGATCCAGGTCTGCGTCCTAGGCAGCAAGTTTAAGGTGGAGAGAGAAAGGGCAGCCTCTCCGTGCCATCAGCCCACACCTTTTCATATGCCGCCTTGCAGATGCTCAGCCAGAGCTTCTGGCCTAGGAGAGTGAGGGGAGAGTTGATATGGCAGAGGAGAGGAAGGAGGAGGGCTGGCTGGAAACAAGCTGGCAGAGGGCATCAAGATTCATGCATTTTCTAAGTTGGCATCCAATATAAAAATAATTCATGGGGGGATGAGGATGGGGCCCTAATGCACAGGCCATATGTTTGAAACCCCTGCCCATAATGGCTGGCTGAGGTTACTGGCGTCTGGTGCCACCAACTACATTAAATTATAGTACCCTACAGAGGCAACGATTTCTATAACTTATAGCATTTGATACAACCTGGAAAAATCTGAAAACTTTACCCAAACATGAAAGTGCTGTTTTAGTTTTATAAAACATCAACTTCCATCTACTCTTTTTGATGGATAAAACGTCAAGACTTGCAAACTTATATTTTTCACAAATCCCAGCCCTGGTTGGAAATGTCTGCATCAGAATTCCGCAGGGGACACCTTTTCTCTGTGTTTTTCCACCTTTGCGCCCTCATAAGGAAGTTTATTTTCCTGAGGTGTCCAGCCCAATATCTTGACCAAATGTTTGAAAGACTGGCTGAGTGACTTGCCTCTGTGCCAAATGAAACTTTGGAACATTCTGAGATGTTTCCGCCATCAAGAACTTAATTAATTTCTGGAAAAGAATAAGAATTACCCCTTCCAAGTTTACCTCAGTTACATTGGCCTTCCTAATAGGTGAAATGTTCCATGTTGGAATTACCTACCAATAAAGAATATAAATAATTAAGTTCTTATCTGAAAAAAAGAAAGAACTTAATTAGAATTTTCATTAACTAAATAAGGTTTCATTTCCTTTCCTCTAGTTTATTGATTTAAAAAAAAAAAAAAAAGAGTAATAACCAATATGCTTCATTTTCAAATAGACACCAAGCAATACTCAACTACTTTCTCTTCCTTGAATGATTAAATATAAATATTCACCTTTTCAAACCAAATTTTAAGAAAACAAAGTACCTTTGGGTCTAATAGAGCATCTCCTCAATAAATAGGTAAAAGACATTCTATGTCCTGAGTTTCTTTTTAAGATAATGAGTAGGAAAAATTGTCCATGGAAACACTAAGAGAGAGAGAGAGGTAAAGGACTGAATGGTCATTAAGAAATGTCCCTGTTACCAAATCCTCATGGAATCCAGAGTTTCAGGATCCATTGAAGCTGATGAGCCCCAAAAATTATTGCCCTGAGATAATCTTTACCCTTGGAAACTTAAACCAAAAATATCCCTTAAGGTCATCTTTAAGCCAAACAACAATCTAGCTTAACTAGTGAAAAATAGCTGCTGTGAACATTGTGCTTTTAAAAAACTCTCTCTATAGGATCAAATTGATAACAGCAATTCTAAAGTTTAGATAGGAAGGTTAGGGAAAATGAGTTATGTCAATAGGGGAGGAATGAACCAACAAAGGAGGCTGCACAATTTGATGAACGTAATCAATGTATTGTACACGTAGTCACTGTTGAGTTGGTCTATGTTTTGCTGTGTGTATTTTCAAAAATATTTTTAAGCATGTTTTACAAGAAAAAAAAAAAAAATGCTCTGTCCCCAAGCTGGCATAGTGCTCCAACCTCTGGATCTCTCTCCCAGACTCCATTATTTTGCCCAACAAATTGTCTAATAATAAATAATTATCTCATGGAGTCTACAGAATACCTATGTTCCAAAAGATAATAGGTAGTCTGTGGGAGAGGGGGGGGAAAAAAAAAAAAACTTTTTCTCAGAAATAAATCTGGAAAATCTAGGTTAAATTTAAGGCTGTGAGTGTTTAATTTTTTACATGAATTATGGAGCTCAAAGAGAGAACACCATGGAATATTGCCCAAACACTTTTGACTACAGAATTGTGAGATCTAAGAAACACTAAACTAGACTATCCTTCAGTTTTACATTCTGGTGCAATATAAATATCTTAATTATATCATAAAGAGTCCTGGTGATACAAAGCTTCAGCCACTCAACTACTGTTTTAGTTATCTAGAGATGCTATAACAGAAATACCACAAGTGTATGGCTTTAACAAACAGAAATTTATTCTCTCACAGTTTAGGAGGCTAGAGGTCCAAATTCATAGTGCCAGCTCTAGGAGAAAGCATTCTTTTTCTGGCGGCTATGGGGAAAAGTCTTTGTTTTCTTTCAACATCTGTGGTGCATACTTTGGAGATTTCCATATGCCCTGGCATCAGTCTTCCCCCAGGTCTATGAAGTTCTCAGCACAGGAACCCCAGGTCCAAAAGATATGCTCCCAGCTTGTGTTTCTTGATGGTAGTCAGTTCCCTCCTTGCTTGCTTATCTGTCCTTTCAACTCTTATAAGATAAAAGGTGATACAAGCCACACCCTGAAAAAACTTCCTTTACATCAGATCAAGGCTGTGACCTGAGTATGGGGGTATTGCATCCCTCCCTAATCCTCTTACAACTGAATGGATGATTACATCAGATCACATCATGTGGGATGATTACATGATTGCATAACTGCCAAATTATATCAGTACATAACTGCCAACCACTGAGCATCATGGCTCAGCTAACTTGACACATATTTTGGGGGACATAATTCAGTCCATGACAGCTGCTAACTAAAAGGTTGGAAGTTCACACCCACCCAGCCACTCTGCAGGAGAAAGACCTGGTGATCTCTTTCTGTAAATACTACAGTCAAGAAAACCCTAAGGGGCAGTTCTATTCTGTTGCATGGGCTTCCTGTGAGTCACAATCTACTTGATGACACCCAACAACAACAATTGTGTGATAGTACTGGATAGGCAGAAGAGATGCAAATATTTTCAGAATGAATGATTTCACTCTTTTTACTCTATGCATATTTGTGCCAGAATACAAACAATGAATCATGGAGTTGGTAGTAACCATGGTACAAAATTTGCAAAGGACAAGTGTGTGTGTGGGTGCGGGTGAGTATGCCCAATGTAGTTAGGAGAAAGGCAGTAAACATGGCTGCAACACTGAAAAAACGGTGCCTGATGTACACCAGTGATGTGCACACTCTGATCTGAGAGCCATGGGGGTCCCATGCAGCCCCTTTATGACCCACCTGCTCCCCATGTATGGATGGGGTTGGGTGAGCCATAGACTGGGGAAGGAGGCTCCAAGCCTCTTCTCTGATGCTCATCTAAGCAAGGCTTCATCTAAACAAATATATTTTTTTTTCTTTTTTTTTTTTTTTTATTAGGATTTGGGTGAAGATTTACAGAGTAAATTCACTTTTCATACAGCAGTTCACATATACTTTGTCTCATGTCATTGACCAAAATTTACAATGCAGCAGCTCCCCTCCCACTTCCTCCCCATAGTTACCTCCTCCCAGTGTCCATCCCTTCATACTCTTCGAGAGGCCCATTGTCTGCCAACCCTGTATATGATCTTTTGTCTAAACAAATATTTTTAACACTTCAAAATGAAACTTCTTAAAAAACAGTTTTACTCTTTTATTTGTATTATTCTTTTTTCTTATTATTGCCTCATTCCCACTTAATTTTTTTCTTTTTTCTCACTGTAATTTTATCACTTATTGTTTTACTGTTTTCTTATGTTATTATTTTTAAACGACCTTTTTCATTCACACATATACATATAAAGCCTATTTCATTATAGTTCTTTTTTCCCTCCAAAGTATGGAAATTCTTCTAATAAGAAGAAACTCCTTTGATAATAAATTTAAACTTCTTTGGGTTTGATATTATAGAAATATTGGGATAGAGAATGGGCTTAGGTTTATTAATTAAAAAAGAAAATCTCCATTAATGTGAGGCTCCAGACACCAAGATATTCCCCCACGCTATTCCTAACCACAGAATGCTATTCTCTTTTAATGTTTTCCTTCAAAATAATTTAAGAAACAGCATAAACACCTCTTCCTTAAGCCTTCCCCAGGTCCCCAATGGAAACCAAGCCCTCTCTCCTCAATGCTCATATAACCCTTTTACCTCTCTCCCTCAATTTTCTTCTTCATGATACAAGAATGACCATAGTACCATTTTATAATGACAAGCCTATTTGCATTACAGTGTCTCATGTGAAACTGTGTGCTTTCCTTTTCTCAAGACACAGAATAGTACCAAGAATGGGGTAAATGTTATTAATGATTGTTTATCTGACAGGACATAACAAGGGTATTTCACACGGCCAGAAAAGACCCCCAGCTGGAAATGGCAAGAAGTGTTGTTTATTGGAAACTGTCTGGAAACTAGCAAAGCATTGGGCTGGGAATTGAGAGAGCCAGGTTCTAGCTTGACTCAGCCTCTAATTAGCTATTTGAACTTGGGAAACTTTCTTAACTTCTCTGGACCTCCTAGCCTAACCCTTGAGGGGCAAGAGTTAGGCCAGGTGATCTCAATGCCCCCTGGGCTCTGACACCACAGATGATGATAGAAAAGCATGATCATTTCCTTCCTGGAAGGCTGTCTGTCCTGCCTGTCAGATACTGCTGCTCTCCAGAAAACACCAGTGGCCTGGAGGGAAAGCTTGGTGGCCAGTTCCTGCATTGACATTCCAATAAATTACAGCTGAAAATCTCTCAAGCCCAGATGAAAATAATTTGGCCCTCCTCAAGCCTATTTTCCCATCACCGATGTAGTTACAGTCACTATTTCAATTTTCCCCTCTTAGACATCATGGGGGCATCTTTTAACAAATACAATATGCACCCAAACCCACCAGCATGCTTGGAAGTGCTCAGATGCGCTCATTAGAGCCATTGGTGTGTGTGTGTGTGTGTGTGTGTGTGTGTGAACACTCAGCACACAAAGAGCAGCAGCTGCGTGGAGGGCCTGCGGAGGGCAAGCAGAGGCCCTCTGCCAAACGCTATTCCTTTCATTTACCTAGATGCTGACCTTGAAAAATCACCCTTCATGGGATGTGATGAGGTGTGAATTCAATCTCCATCCTCACTTGGGTCCTGTCATTTTCTGTGCTTTGATTGCCAGTTGTGCCAGACAACCTCAACTGGACCAGCAGAGGATCGAGGAGATTGACAAGGTCCTCTGGGGAAGGCTGACATCAAAAGGCCATGCAAGCTCCTTTCAGGCATAGACTTCTCTCTCTCTCCACTTTTTTTTTTTTTTTTTTTTCCTGGCTGCAATCAAACCAGCAAAGGCTGGTTACTGGTTCAGTGACATCATCTGTGCAGCTTCAGGACTACCATTGTTGAGTAAAAGAGGTACTCATCTGACACAAGGGTTTGGAAAATTCTCTGTGCATTCCCTTTCCTACTTATATTCTCCAGCTCATGACCTACACCAACTCACTGCAAACTTATTCTGAGTTTTCCACAAAGAGGAGAGAGGGGAGCAAGTATTTTGCAATTTTTCTTGTGCTCAAAGAATCAAGTGCAGTTGATTTAACTTCATCAAATCACTGACGACAGGCGCTGATACAGAGGATGGAAAATATGCAAGGCCAGAGAACAGCCAAAATCCTACAGTTTCTATCAGGATTAAAGCCAGATGTTCCACTGACTGTTCAAATTTGATAAAACCCAACAACGATAAAGGCTGCTCCCTGGGATCAGTGGATCCCAGGTTCCATTCATCCGGATGCTGTTCAGGCCATGTGATAGCATTTAATGCAGCACCAGAGTCTGTGTGAAGGCAAAACTGGTCCTCTTTTGTCTGTGGGCTTCTATAGGTTGTTGTGGTTTGAACAGATCTGTTTACGCTACACTTGCTATGGCAACGTTTATCTGATATGAACAAAAGGCATTTTGGTTCTTGAATTAATAACACTTGACTCAAGACTATGATTCAACAAGAGGTATTCAAACAGTTTAAGTGAAGGCAATGTTTTCTCTGAAGCCCATTAATACAGCAACAAACCTTTGGCTAACGTGATTCAAATGTGCTGCAAGTAAGTGTGACTGTGTTCTGTAAACCATCAAGCTTTCCCTGCAGTGAGTGAATGGAGAGGGGAAAATATAAATGTGCATCCTGTTGGCATGGACCTCAAATCACAGCACAGGCAATTTCACATTGGGGGGGGGGGCCCTCAGAGGTGGCTTTTGCACCATGTGACAATGTCTCTGACACTTGTTATAAAGTGTGAGAGGGCTCTGGACACAAAAAGGACTTGGAATTTGCCTTCTACCCTTCCTCTTTGCCCCCTTGATAACTGAGGGCTGTGTTGGCCCAGTCATACTTCTATCTGCCCCTGAACTGTGATCCCCACAAGAGTCAGGTGACTTGATTTGATGGCAGATCATTTCTGGGAAGCAGATGTAGCCCCAGGGGCTCAGGTAAATGGCTTTCCCTCCTTCCCCTCTACAGCTCCCAAACAGAGGTTTCCTTTTCTTTCCTCCACTGAAAAATTGCCAAGACCAATCCATACTGTACAGCTAACCCAAAAGCAGGCCACAGAGAATGATGTTAATTTAAACTTCTGCCTTATTAAGTAACAAAACCCAGAAATAATGTGATCAAAGCCAAAAGACACAAACTTCTGCCATCTTTCTTGGGATAAAAGAAGTAAAACACCCATTAAATGAGGGCGACTTGGACACTTAATAAAAATAGCTAATTAAGTGTTGGAATAACTTAGCATTTTGCCTCATGAGCCCTGCAACACTGGAGACCAGCCTGTATCCCCTCCAACTTCTCTCCTTCCTGCTGCTCAGGTCATCACATAATTCCTTTTCCATTCCCTTGATTATGTACCAGGGGCTATTGGGTATAACAGGGGCACAGAAGTGAGGAGAGTGAACAGTAGACCAGATCCCAGCTCTCAAGTCACTTATATACTTTGCCATGGGGTTTCTGAGAAGGACAGAACAAGCAGGTGTAAATGTTTGGAAGAAAATGAAGCAGCACAAGAGGAATGAACCTGGGATGAGAGTGATGGGGATGCTTCTTGGCCATCTTGTCTGAATCTTGATGTGACCGTGCGAGTTCCTCCCTTGGAGTGGACCTCTTCTCTTCTTGTTTATGCTGTCACAGGGTCTGCTTTTCAATGGTCAATGATGTGAGTGAATCCCATGCTTCAACTCAACAGAATTGTTTGTTTGTTTATTGTTTGTTTACTTTTAATCAGCATATATTTTTTAAATATCCCATTATATGCCAGGAGTCCCTGGATGGTGCAAAGGTTTAATGTGCTTGGTTGCTAACTGAAAGGTTGGAGGTTTGAGTGCACCCAGTGACACCTCAGAAAAGGTATGGTGATCAATTTCCAAAAAACTCTGCCATTGAAAACTATGGAGCACAATTCTACTCCAACACACATGGGGTCACCATGAGTCAGAGTCAACTCAATGGTAACTTTTTTTTCTTAATCATATGCTAAGTATATAAAAAAGGAAAAAGGACTAGTGTCCACCCAGCAAAGGCTCACCATCTGCTTAGGAAGGTGGACATGGGCATTGATAAATTCAATTAAGTGTAAAGCTGGGGTTCCCCAACTTTGCTGGCTATGGAGTCATTACAGCAGGTAATACAGTTGCCTGGAACACACCCCATATCTACTAAACAAAGATCTCTGAAGATAGAAGATTAGAATATTTGCATTTTAATCAACTGCCCCATCCATGATTAATTCTAATGTGTAACAAATATTGAGAGTTACTTGTGGTGGCATAGTGCCTAAAGCATTTCACTGCTAACCAGAAGGCTGATGGTTCAAACCCACCAGACACTCCTCAAAAGGAAGACTGCACAATCTACTTCCATAAAGATTTACCACCTCAGAAACCCAAGGAAGTCGCTATGAACCGACTCGACAGCAGTGAGTTTATCAAGGAAGACCATTGGCTTTAAAGACAAAAGTCCCTAAAGCTCCTTAGGGCAGACCCAAGGCCTTATTTGGTTTTGGATTCTGAGCTTTAAATACAGTATCTAGCTCTTGGTATGACTCAGTTAATGGAAACATTAATGACAAAAGGCATGAGTTCAAATCCAGAACAAACTTGGTTCGAATTCCTATGAATTTGAGGAAATAATATCTCCTCTCATGAGTATGTTGTTGTTGTTGTTGTTGTTTGCCGTCGAGTCGGCCCCGACTCATAGCGACCCCTCCTTGGGTTTCCGAGGCAGTATCACTACGGAAGTAGGATTGCCCAACCTTCCTTCCGAGGAGTGGCTGGTGGGTTTGAACTGCCAGCCTTCTGGTGAGCAGTCAAGTGCCTTAGGCTATATATATATAGTTAAAATAAAACAAACATAGAAGAACTATCATTGTGCTTTGTAGTAACACATGCTCTGAAATGGTCAGTTTTCAGTAGCCTTGGCTTCCTTCTATAGGATTCTCTGTGATAAATGATGTATAAATATAATTTGAATTCTACTATGACTTTCCTTCAGCAAGAAGTATTTCTATCTCCCACATTTTTAAATCAAGCTGATACTAATGCATTAGGGTTTTTTTTCTTCCAGAAATTCATTCTGGTGAGAAAAGGATAGACGGATCTCACTACCAGAATCTGACCCTGTACACAGGCAGTCGTAGAAACATGGGGCTAGATGTGCTCTTCACAATCCTCTGGCCTATCTTCCTCTCTTTTACATCAGCAACTGGGGGCCTAGAGAAGGCAACTAATTTGCTCAAGGCCACACAGCCAGCTAGTGGTAGAGCAGGAATCTAGAAAATGGTGGTTTTCAAGTTGCTCCCTAGAGCTGTTGGTATTCCATGCAAGTGCCCCAGAAATCATGAAGGAGATGGTGAGTAGGTGAGAAAAGGACTAGAGGAAATACTCCACTCTTGCTTTGACCAGACGAAAGTCTTCTTTTTATCTCTTTTATATAGTTAAACACACTCAGTATCATTCAATTTGAAGAAACACTTTTTTACTTCTAAAGATAAATCATGTTGTTGTTGTTGTTGTTATGTGCCGTCCATCCTGTAATTCTCCTCACATGTATTTTTCTCCCTTACAAAACCTCTGCAATCATTGGTGCAATTGTAACCATTATCAAAAAGCAATAAAATTTCTGATTTCTGAAATTGATCAAACATGCAATCAGAATGCATTTATAATTGCTGGTGATTGGACTGCGAAAGTTGGAAACAAAAAAGAAGGATCAGTAGTTGAAAATATAGCCTTGGTGAAAGACACAACACTGTAGATCACATGATAGAATTTTACAAGACCAATGACCTATTCATTGGAAAATTTTTTTTCACCAAAATAAATGGTACCTATATGTGTGAACCTGGCAAGATGAATATACAGAAATCAAATCCACTAGATCTGCAAAAAGAGAGGATGGAGAAGCTCAGTATTATTCATCAGAACAAGACCAGAGTCCAACTGTGGGACAGACCATCAGCTGCTTATATAGAAGTTCAAGTTAAAGGTGAAGAAAATTAAGCAAGTCCAATAAAGCCAAAGTACAACCTAGAGTATATCTCACCTGAATTTAGAGACCATCTCAAGAATAGATTTGATACATTGAAAACTAATGACCAAAGACCAGACCATTTGAGGGATAACATCAAGGACATCTCACATGAAGAAAGCAAAAGGTCATTAAAAAGACAGGAGAGAAAGAAAGGACCAAAATGAATGTCAGACAGCGAACTGAGTGACCCTGACAATACAGGCGGCTCGGAGATACGCGACTGGTGGGAGGACCTAAGAATTAACCTAAAAATCACCCTGCCAGCCAGGG
>NW_006922171.1:41156-54159 GCF_000298275.1 Orycteropus afer afer
CTCGGAAACCCAAGGAGGGGTCGCTATGAGTCAGGGCCGACTTGATGGCACATAACAACATAACAACAAAGAATGTTGATGAGATCTGGATTGGGATTGCATTGAATGTATAGATTGCTTTGTGTAGTAGTGACATTTTCACAATGTTCAATCTTCCTATCCATGAGCATGGTGTGTTCTTCCATTTATGTAGATCTCTTATGGTTTCTTGGAGTAGTGATTTGTAGATTTCTTAGTACAGGTGTTTTGTGTCCCTTGTGAGATTTATTCCCAAGTATTTTATTATTTATTTTTGTAGCTATTGTAAATGGGACTGATTTCCTTATTTCTTTTTCAGCAATCTCTGCTGGTGTAGAGGAATCCAACTGAGTTTTGGATGTTGATCTTGAATCCCACCTCTATGCTAAACCTCTCAATTAGTTCCAGTAGTTTTTTTGCTGAGTCTCTTGGGTTTTTTATATATAGGATCTTATTATCAGCAAATAGGGATAGTTTGACTTCTTCCTTACCAATTTGGATCCCTTTGATTTCCCTTTCTTGCCTTATTCCCCTGGCTAGGTCTTCCAATACAATGTTGAGTAGAAGTGGTGATAGAGGGTATCCTTGTCTGCTTCCTGTTCATAAGAAGAATGGTTTCAGTTTCTCTCTATTGAAAATATGTTGGCTGTTGGTTTTGCATATATACCCTTTATTATGTTGAGGAATGTCCCTTCTATTCCTATTTTGCTGGGAGTTTTTATCAAGAATGGGTGTTGGATTTTATCAAATGCCTTTCCTGCATTGATTGATATGCTCATGTGGTTCTTTTCCTTTCTTTTATTTATGTGATGGGTGACATTGATTGTTTTTCTAATGTTGAACCATCCTTGCATACCTGGTATGAACCCCACTTGGTCATATTGTATTACTTTTTTGATATGTTATTGGAGTCTCTTGGCTAGTATTTTGTTAAAGATTTTTGCACCTATATTCATGAAGGATATTGGTCTATATATAGTTTTCCATTTTAGTGATGTCTTTGCCAGGTTGTCGTATCAAGGTTATCCTTGCTTCATAAAATGAATTATGGAGGATTCCATCCTTTTCTATGTTCTGCAATAGTTTGAGTAGGATTGATGTCAGCTCTTCTCTGAATGTTCAGTAGAATTCACCAGTGAAACCATCTGGGCCGGGGTTTGTTTTTTTTTTTTTTTTGGTTGTTTATTTTTTTATGACTTGTTCAATTCTTCTTTTGTTATGGATCTGTTTAAATTTTCCACCTCGGCCTCTGTTAGTTTAGGTAAGTAGTATGCTTCCAGAAATCTGTCCACTTCTTCTAGATTTTCAAATTTGTTGGTGTGTAGTTCTTTGTAGTATCATGATATTACCCTTTTAATTTCTGTTTGTTCTCTTATAGTCTTACCCAATTCATTTCTTATTTGTGTTATTTGTATTCTCTCCTTCTTTTTCTTTGTTAAATTTGCCAGTAGGTTATCAATTTTATTAATCTTTTCAAATAACCAACTTCTAGTCTTGTTGATTTTTTCTATTGTCTTTCTATTTTTTGTTTCATTTATTTCTGTTCCAATCTTTATTATTTCTTTTCTTCTGGTGACTGTAGCCTCTTCTTACTGCTCTTTTTCTAATTGTTGCAGATGTTGGCTTAAGATGTTGATTTTGGTTCTTTCTTCTTTTTTGATGTGTGCATTTATTGCTATAAATTGTCCTCTGATCACTGCTTTTGCTGTGTCCCAAAGATTTTTGTATGTTGTGTTTTCATTTTCACGTTTGATTCAAGGAATTTTTTAATTTCATTTTTTATTTCTTCTATTACACAGTCGCTTTCAAGGAGGGTGTTATTCAGTTTCCATGTGTTTGCTCTTTTTCCGTTGATCTTCCTATTGTTGATTTCTAATTTGATAGCATTGTGATCTGAGAAGATGCTTTGCAGTATTTCAATATTTTTAAATTTATTGAGGCTTACTTGTAACCTAACATATTGTCTATCCTGAAGAATGTTCCATGTGCACTGGAAAAGTATATATGTTGTGCTATTGTTGGGTGAAGGGCTCTGTAGATGTATGTCTATAAGGTCAAATTGGTGGATTGTATTGTTTAGTTCTTCTATGTCTTTGTTGAGTGTCTTTCTAGTTGTTCTACTTGTGATTGGGAGCTCTGGTGACATAATGCCTAAGGCATTTGACTGAGAAGCCACTCCTCAGAAGGAAGATTGAGCAATCTACTTCAGTATTGATACCATCTCAGAAACCCAAATAGGGTTCGCTATGAGTGTGATCCAACTCGATGGCAATGTGTTTGGTTATTTGGTTTCATCTGCGATTAAAAGCGGTGCATTAAAATCTCCTACTATGATTGTGGAGTAATCTATAGTTCTGTTGGAGTCTGGTTTATGTATTTAGGAGCTGTTTCATTGGGTGCATAGATATTTACTGTTATGTTCTTTGGTTCAATTGATTCTTTAATCATTATATAATGTCCTTCCTTGTCTCTTATGGTGGTTTTTTGTCTTAAAGTCAATTATATCAGAAATTAATATTGTCACTTCTGGTCTTTTTTGCCTGATACATCTTTTTCCCACCCTTGATTTTTAGTCTACTTTTGTCTTTGTCTCTAATGTATGTCTCTTGTAGAAAGTATGTTGATGCATTATGTTTTCTTATCCAGTCTGCAACTCTCCGTCTCTTGAGTGGTGCATTTAATCCATTGACAGTCAGTGTAATTATTGACAAGTGTGTGTTACTGTTATTTTGTTATGTGCTTTTTTGTGGTGTTGCTAATTTCCTTGTTCCATATAATTTTCTGTGATGAACTTGTTTTGTTTATGAATTGTGTTATCACGTCCTTCATTGCTATTGTTTAAGTATTTGCTAAATATTTGTGCTTGTCCTCTTTTTATTTTGATGTGAAGGTTTATCATTTTCTTTGAGATTACCCTGTGATTAATTTTCTTCCCAAGTTTAGAACAGTCCATTCTATCTTGCAGTTGTCTTAACTTCCTCACCATTTAGAACTTCTGTAACTACACAATTATTTCCCCCTTTTTGGTTTGTAGTTGTCCTCTTTTGTCAATTGATGTATCTGGTTCCCTATTTATGGTCTTGCAGGCTTATTTACTTTGGATCCTTCCATAACTGGGTGGGTTTCTGGGTTATGTCATTATGTGTATTAATGGTCAGTTGTTGTTTGTTGTTGTTCATTCTGTCTCTGCAAAGGACTCCCTTTAGCAGCTCTTATAGGGTTGGTCTTGTTTTAACAAATTCCTTTAATTTCTGCTTATCTGGAAATGTCCTAATTTCACCATCATGTTTAAGGGACAATTTTGCTGGGTATATAATTCTTGGTTGGAAACTTTCTTCTTTCAGGGTTTTATATATACCATCCCATCAGCTTCTTGCCTGCATGGTTTCTGCCAAGAAATCTAAGCTCAGTCCTATTGGTTTCCCTTGTAGGTAACTTTTTGTTTTTCCTGTGCTGTTCTTGGGATTCTTTCTTTGTCTTTGGTTTTGGTGAATTTGATGATGATCTGTCTTGGTGATTTTCTTTTGGGGTCTATCCTGTTTGGGGTTCTATCCTGTTTCTTTTGGGGTCTATCCTGTTTGGGGATGTCTTGAATGGATATATTCTTATCTTTCATCATACCAGGGAAATTCTCTTCCAACAATTCTTCTATAATTTTCTCTGTGATTTTATTTTTCTCTTCCTGATCTGGAATTCTGATTACATGTAGGTTTAATATCTTTTGGTGGTATCCCACATGAACCTTAGGCTTTCTTTGTTTTGTTTTGATCTTTTTTTCTGATTGAGTTCTTTCCAAAGAAATACTGAGGTGTTTGTCTTCAATCTCATTAATTGTCTTCCATTGATTCAATTCTACTCCTTTGCCCATTCAATGTGTTAACTATTTCTGAAAATTTAGTATTAATCTTCTGGATTTCTAGCTGCAGATTTTGGATCATATCTAATTTTTCATTTTGTTCTCATATTGGCTTTTGCAATTATTCTAGGATTTTCTCTGTATGTTCCTCAATTTTGTCAGTGTTTTCCTTGATCTGTCTCTCAATCTGTTGAATGTATAATTGTTTTGAATTCCTTATCAGGGAGTTCCAGTGCTACTCCTTCCTCAGGGACATGTTCTGAGTCTGTATCCTGGTCCCTTGTTTCTCCTGCTTTACCTGGTTTCTTTGTGTGGACTGTGATGCTCTGTTGTCTCCAAGACATTATGACATTTTTGTGTTTATATTTAATTGGTGATTGTATGATGGAGTGACTTGCCCATTATTTTCATTTTCTTTGGTTTGGATGTTATCTATGTAAGCAGGGTACTCTGCTCCTCTGTTCACTAGTTGGCAGCACTTATACACTCACCATCTATCTCCTTTCCTTTTGTCTGCCTCCTGTATATCCATGCCATCCTTGGCAAATGGAGCCTATTTTTAGGTCCCTATAATCCAAATGAGAATACTATCACTTTAAATATCCCAAATGGCTGCTGCTTGTAAACATTCAAAATGGCTGCACCCTTGGTCACTTTAAATATCCAAAATGGCCACTGCTTGTAAACAATTAAAATGGCTGTACCCTCCAGATGGCCAAAAGTCCACAGCTCTGGTTATCTCCCTTATTACTATTTCCCTTCCTAGTCACAGGCCACCAGCACAGTTGTCCTAGAGCCCTTGGTGACTAGGACTGATCTTTAGGTCAATTTTCAGCTACAAACACCACTTGGAAATATTCAGTCAGGCTCTTGGTCCTGTCAGAGTAGCTGACAGTCTGCAGCCTGATCTGGCTCCATACTCACTGTTTTCATTCAGGTTTTTCCACTAGTTGGTGCCTCATCCACTTTTGTATATTTCCTTTCAAAGCTCAGAGCTCCAGGATTATCTTCTGTGTCTCTGTCAATTGGTTTCTCTTCTCTTTGCTGAAAAGGGTCTGTGTAGCTTATCTGTCTATTCCACCAACTTATTGGAAGCTCAGAACTGGATACTTTTGAGAACCAAAACTGCACAGGAACAACTATTAAGCAGGAAAGTCGAGAAGAAGAAGGAATGGATGTACAAAGAGGTCAGATGAGGGTGTGACATGGAGAAATTTTGGTTTTTTATCCCTTTAGAATATGTTCCTTTTTCTCTTCTTCATGCCATGCAAAAGTCATTTAATACTCATCAGACTTAACTAGATCATGGGAAAGCCAGCAACTGAGAGGTAGTGAACTGATTTCTGGTTTCACAGTGTCAACTTCAGAAACCTGGTCAGGAAGTTGTTGTGGGGCAGGGGGTGGGCAGAAGTATGTTTTCGGAACAAAGGTGTTATAAGTAAGGGATTAAAAATAGGTGAGATGAACAGACGTTACATTTTACAGTGTGTCGAACTAGATGATAGCCTTTTTAGCCCTACCTGAGGAAGACGTCTTTGTCCCATGGAGCCCAGGCCCAGAGCTGGCTCTTGCAGTTCAAGGTAAGCCAAGAAATGAAAAACCGAATTTTTGGTTTGACCGTGCAACATTCCAGAGACTGAGGTAATTCTTTCCTTGCACTCCTCATCTCTTGTCAAAGCAAGTAAAGTTTGATGCTATTGCCAACTGAGGGCCCCACTGGAGACCAGATCTGCGCACTGATGCTTAGGCCTCTCTTTGGACATAATCAAAAGCCAATGCAGGAAACCAGTGATCAAATGGACTTTCCCATGATACCCAGTTAGGTGGAAAAGGTTCTCTGGAAGCCAATGCAAACAGAATCCGACATGTTTTCCCTAGGGGCCATCATCTTCTCTTGGCCAATGTAAAGTCCAGATTGGTTTTTCAGCTTAGCTTCTGCACACACATCAAGGCTTGGGAGCCAAGCCCTAGGGCTGGTTTTCACATTTTCCCTAAGGTAGAGCCTGTTCCTTCAACAAGGACTTTGAGCATTATCCTAAGAATAAAGGAAGGGGAAACCCCTGCTCTTCCATACCTTCCTATTCCCCACCCCTGAGAGAAAGGAGTCTACTATGAGGTGAAAATAACTTCTAAGGAAGGTAAACTGGAGGGGGGAAAAAAAGAAGACTAGACTATGGTGCAAGTCAGGTAGTAGTCTTAGATGTTTAAGAAACAAAATTCTACTTTTGATGCATTTTGAAATTTCACCTGATAGAATCCACTAATTGTACATTTAGCATGGTCTCAATCCATAGTGCTGGACATACATTCACCTTTATAAAGGGCAAGAGAGGCCACAGATCCAAAACTGAAAATAATGACTAGCACACTTTCTGGTCTCTTATGTATCAAGCACAGAGCTGCGTGGTTTGCAAGCATTATCTTAAGGTAGTTCTCATTTTCCCCATTTATCAGATGATGATACTGAGGCACTGAGAGTTCAAGTAATTCACCCACAAAGTTTGGTTCTCTGCTGGGAACTTGACATAACTTTCCTCATTTATTTTTATAGAACTGGAGTTTCTCTAGCTTCTAGTCAATCAGAAAATGCTTGGAAGGGCATTAGGAGCTCCACCCTATGTCAAGAAAGGAGAAACTCTGGGTCAGTCTTGTTCATTCTTATGTCCCCAATAGGTGATGTGCCAGTGCATGATGCCTAGTGCATAAGCTATTGGTATTGACTCATAACATAGCTACAGGACAGAAAAGAACTGCCCCACAGGGTTTCCAAGGCTGTAATAATTACAAACAGACTGCCACATCTTTCTTTTGGTGGGTTTGAAACATTGACTTTTCAGCTAGTCGCCAAGTGCTTAAACACTGTGTCACCAGGTTCTTTATAGGGGTCGCCTCAAAAACAATACAGTTTTTGAGAAAATGAAAGTGATCATCTCAGCCCCAGTGTAAAGGTGAATTATCTTCACAACCTGAAATCCAAAAAAAAAACAGAAAAATTCATGTCTATGGATTAAAACAATGTGTAGTGCCAGGCTAGGTGTGATTTATCAGTATCTCATGAATGAATGATTTCAGAATTTTATGAGTGAATGAATGAATATTCTTTCTCTCGAAGTGTCTCAACATTCCTACCTATTTTCTGTATGTATTTCCATGTCTGTGTGCCTCTAAGCTTATGGTTTACAAAAGCCAGGCCTGAACACAAAACTTCATGTGAAATCAATTGCTCAGTAATTCCTTTTGGAAATCACAGTAATGATTTCTTAAAAAAAAAAAAAAAGAAATCCCATTATATATATTTTGCCTTCCTATTTGTATTTTTTTTCCCCTCCCAAAATTAAAAATGTTAAATAAATCCAAGAAAATTTATTTGATTTCTTTTCCTCTTTTGCCAAATAGGCAATTCTCCAGACACACTTTCATTAAAAATAAAGTGCATGTAACTTTCCAACTTCAGAACTTGGATTTCTCTATTTGTGGAAGACACTGGAAACAAATATTTCTGCCGTAGTATCAAAGCTTTTGAAATGAACTTCAAACTTACAGACTCTTTCAAAATGTTGAAGAGTAGTCCACTCTGTAACATGGCCGTGGTTAGTTTTGTCTGCTCTGAGAAGAACGAGGTCATTTTTGATCTTGAACTCCCACCTGGTTATACCTCACTGTTGACTTCCATACCTGCCCACAGCAATATGTGTTGGCTTTGGCATGTGTGAGGTGTACAGCATCGTCAATGAAGTTCATTGTTTCACAGCAGGGCACCTGCATGGCAGGCTCAAACAATGAGGCTGTACCAAGAACCCCTCCTTTTTCCTCAGGGCAACCACTGTGAAAGAAAACTTGTTGAGGCCTGGAAACCCATTTTCGTCATAATTAGACTGCTTGGCCAACAGTTAACCACCAACGTCTCTGGGTAAGCAAACGAAGCTACTTCCAAATCTCAGATACCTGCAAAGCCATGGAGCCAGGCAGAGTTAGAGCTGTCTCTGAGCTGCCTTTGCCTCTGAAAGTTAGGTCTCTACAGTGCAGAGCACTGCCAGTGTTATAATACTGCCCTTTGACTTCTAGCTGTTTTAGTTTGCACAAAGGCACCAGCACTCTTAGGCCATCACCCACAGTGAATGAGGCCAGATCACCTACCTGGGCCAGAGTTTAACCAGAGCCACAGGACACAGACTCCACACTACAGAAGGCCTTTCTGGAGGAGGGGTTAGTGCTGTTAGGACAATAAAAATGATTCTATGTTAAAATGTTTTTCTCCTTTTAATACCTTTTATTTATTTTCTGGTTTATGTAGATTTAAAGGACATAACACAGATGTTATGATCATGTTTTTGTAGAAATATACCTAGAATCTAATCTGGGTTCATCACCTTAGTAATGTGTGAAGTTGGAATGCTTACTTAATCCCTGAATTTCTCTTTTCTCATCTATAAAATGAGGATCATCTTTACCTCTAAATAGTATGGAGAATTAAATGAAATAATGTATGCAGAATATTAAGCACAGGCCCTGACACGCGGTTTGTTGTTGTTGTTGTTATTTGCCGTCAAGTCAGCCCCGACTCATAGCGACCCCTCCTTGGGTTTCCGAGGCAGTATCACTACGGAAGTAGGATTGCCCAACCCTCCTTCCGAGGAGTGGCTGGTGGGTTTGAACCGCCAGCCTTCTGGTTAGCAGTCAAGTGCCTTTAGCACTATGCTACCAGAGCTCCTTGACACGGTAGTAAATCTTAATAAATGGTAGCTCTGATAGCATGGTGCCTAAGGCTGACCAGAAAGCTGGTGGTTCAAACCCACCAGCCACTCCTCGGAAGGAAGGTTGGGCAATCTGCTTCCATACTGTTACTGCCTCAGAAACCTAGGGAGGGGTCTATGAATCGGGTCCAACTTGACAGCACATAACAACAACAACATCACTATTTTAATATAAGCCCAATGGTGAATTAATAAAGAATATGGTGGTAGAATAACTGTTGACATATCGAGTCATCACCAAAAGTTACTGAGGTTTAAATTGAACCAAACTACCACACTTCATACAAATTTTAGAAAATAGAGATCATCCATGACAGAATGCTGCTTTATCTCTAGTTCAGATTTGGGGATAAGAGAATATTAAAATCTTCAAGTTCTATCATATTAAAAATAAAAATAAAAGATAACCAAATTGTTTGATCAGACCAAACTTTAAGGCATGTGTTAAGAAATTCATGTCAGCTAGTAGGATGCCACTTATCTGTCAGTTTATCATACTGTGTGTTCAGTGATGCTAGAAGCTTTGCCACAGGTATCTCAAGTACCACCAAGGTCACTCATGGTAGACAGGTTTCCGTGGAGCTTCCAGACTTAAGATAGACTAGGAAGAAGGATGAGACTATCCACTTCTGAAATTATCGGCCACTGAAAACTTTATGAATAGTAGTGAAACACTGTCTGATATATTACTGGAAAACTTTATGACTAGCAGTGAAAACCTGTCTGATATGTTGCAGGAAGATGAACTCCTCACATTGGAAGGGACTTGTGGTGGTTCTGTTTATGTGTCAACTTGGCTGGGCCTGGCTGAGTGGCTGGGCAGCTAGTGGTAGTTATTCCCCATGATGACACTGGCAATCAGCTCCATGGTGGGATCTACCACAAGCAGCTGAGTAGGTGCTTTGGGAATGTGGTCTGCTTCCCATATATAAGCAGCAGCTTTGGGAATGGTCTCTAGCATATTGCATGCTTGGACCCTGCATGTAGCTGTGTCATTGTTCAGCAGCCTGCCATGCCCTGCCAGCCTTGGGACTTACAGTGAACTTGAATTAATGGCCTGCTGTGTGGTTTGGTAACATCAGGACTGTGCCTTTTTACTTGTCAACCTCGGGCTTCTCAGCCTCAGCAGCCAGCAGCTGTCTGAGTGAAGAAATGCCTCTAGCTCCAGTGGGCCAGGAGCAGGAGGCAGAGCTGGACCCCAAGGTTTAGGGGCTTTGACCCAGTCCCTAGAGCCTGGCACTTTGAACGTGGACTTAAAACTTCCAAACTGTAAGAGAATACACTCTGTTTGTTAAGGCCATCCCATTTGTGGTATATTTCTGTCAGAGCAGCACTAGGTAACCAGAACAGCACTCAAAATACTACTGGAAAGAGCTGCCTCCTCAAAGTAGAGCCAACCTTAATGACATGGATGGATAAAGCTTTTGGGACCTTCATTTGCTGACTCAAAATTAGAAGAAACAGCTGCAAACATTCATTAATAATCAGAACATGGAATGTATCAAGTATGAATCTAGTAAAAATTGGAAGTTGTCAAAAATGAGATGGAACACATAAGGATTAATATCATAAGCAATATCATATTGAGTGAAATGGACTGGTATTGGCATTTTGAATCAGACAAAGTTAGGAGGTACTGTACCAGGAATGACAAATTGAAGAGGAATGGTGGTGCATTTATCATTAAAAAGAACATTTCCGGATCTATGCTGAAGTGCAATGCTGTCAATGATAGGATAATAGCCATATGCCTACAAGGAAGATGAGTTAATACTCCAAACCAAAACCAAACTCCCTGCTATCGAGTAGATTCCGACTCACCATGACCTCCTTTGGGTTTCCAAAGCGGTAAATCTTTATGGAAGTAGGTTGCCTAATCTTCCTTCTGCAGAGTGGCTGGTGGATTGGAACTACCAACCTTCTGGTTAGCAGTCAAATGCCTTAGGCACTATGCCACCAGAGCTCCTTGTGTTAATACTATTGTTATTCAAATTTATGCAACAACCATTAAAGCCAAAGTTGAAGAAATTGAACATTTTTACCAACTACTGCAGTCTGAAATTGACCAAATATTAAATCAAGGTGTGTTGAATGTGAAAGTTGGAAACAAATAAGAAGCATAGTTGGAAAATATGGTCTTGGTGAAGGTAATGATGCTGGAGATCACATGACAGAATTTTTCAAGGCCAATGATTTATTCATTGCAAATAACCTCTTGCAACAACATAAACAGCGACTATATGGTGGCTGTAATGATGTGTTCAAGCATAGCAAGGATTGTAAAGATGGTGAAGGACTGGGCAGTGTTTCATTCTGTTGTGCATAGAGTCGCTATGAACCAGAGCCTACCAACAACAATATACACCTGGCACTTAACAATGGCACCTAGCAACAACAATATACATGTGGACCTTGCCAGATGAAATACACAGGAATCAGATTGACTGCATCTGTGGAAAGAGGCAATGAAGAAGCTCAATATCATCAGTCAGAACAAGGCCAGGAGCTGACTGTGGAACAGACCATCAAACTGCTCACCTGCAAGTTCAACTTGAAGCTGGAGAAAATTAAAACAACTCCATGAGAGCCAAAATATGACCTTGAGTATATTCAACCTGAATTTAGAGACTACTGAAGAATAGACTTGATGCACTGAACACTAATGACTGAAGACCAGACAAGTTGTAGGATGGCATCAAGAACATTATCCATGAAGAAAGCAAAAGGTCATTAAAGAGACAGGAATGGAAGAAAAGACAAAAAGGATGTCAGAAGAGACTCTGAAACTTGCTGTTGAACAGAAAGCAACTAAAGCAAATAGAAGAAATGATGAAATAAAAGAGTGAACAGAAGATTTCAAAGGGTGCCTCAAGAAGACAAAATAAAGTATTATAATGAAACGTACAAAGACTTGGAATTAGGGAACCAGAAAGGAACAATGCACTCTGTATTTCTCAAGCTTCAAAAAATGAAGAAAAGAAGTCAAGCCTCAAGTTGCAATACTGAAGGATTCTGTGGGTAGTATTAAAGAGCTCTGGGCATTTGACTGCTAACCAGAAGGTTCACAGTTCAAGCCCACCAGCCCACTCCGTGGAAGGAGGATGGGGCAATTTACTTCCGTAAAGATTCACCACCTCAGAAACCCAAAGGGGGGTCACTGTGTGTTGGAATCGACTTGATGGCAGTGGGTTTATGGGCAATATTGAATTACAATGGAATCATCAAAAGAAGATGGAAGGAATACACAGACTCACTGTACCAAAAAGAATTGGTTGATGTTCAACCATTTCAGGAGGTATCATATGATCAATAACCTATGGTATTCAAAGAAGAAGTCCAAGCTGCACTGAAGGCACTGGTGGAAAACAAGACCCAAGGATTTGATGGAATAGCTATTGAGCTGTTTCAACAAATGGATGCAACACTGCAGGCACTCACTTGTTTATGCCAAGAAATTTGGAAGGCAGCTACCTGGCCAACCAACTGGAAGAGATCTGGGCCTGTTCCAAAGAAATGTGATCCCACAGAATGTGGAAATAGGAGATCATTAAAATCACATGTATGTAAAATTTTGCTGAAGATAATTCAAAAACGGTTGCAGCAGAATAGTGATAGGAAAACGCCAGAAATTAAGCTAAATTCAGAAGAGGGCGTGGATGCAGGGATATCATTCCTGATGTCAGAAGGATCTTTGCTCAAAGCAAATAATATGTGTGTTTTATTGACTATGGAAAGGCATTCAGCTCTCTGGACCATAGCAAATTACAGAAAACATTGTGAAGAAGAGGAATCTCAAAACACTTAATTGTGCTTGTTAGGAATCTGTGCATAGACCAGGAGGCTGTCATTCAAACAAAACAAGGAGAAACTGCATTGTTTAAAATCAGGAAGGGAGTGCTTCAGATTGTATCCTTCCACCATACTTATTCAATCTGTATGCTGAGCAAATAATGAGAAACTGGACTTTATGAAGAACATGGCATCAGAATTGGAAGAAGACTCATTAACAACCTGCAACATGCAGATGACACAACCTTGTTTGTTGTAAGTGAAGATGATTTGAAGCATTTACTGATGAAGATTAAAGACTACAGTCTGGATTATACTTCAACATAAAAAAAATCGTCACAACTGGACAAATAAGCAGCATCACAATAAATGGAGAAAAGATTGAAGTTGTCAAAGATTTCACATTGCTTGGTTCCACAACCAACACCAATGGAAGCAGCAGTCAAGAAATCAAATATCATATTACATTGGGGAAATCTGGAACAAAAGACCTTTTTTTTTTTTTTTTCTTTTTTCTTTTATTAGGATTTGGGTGAAGATTTACAGAGTAAATTCACTTTTCATACAGCAGTTCACATATACTTTG
>NW_006922171.1:61054-62439 GCF_000298275.1 Orycteropus afer afer
ATTCTTCTGCTAGTTGGGGTTTAGTCCAAATCTGCATCCTTTCCTTCAAGGCTCAGGGGTCCAAGATTATCTTCTGTGTCTGTATTTATTGGTTTCCCTTTTCTTTGTTGAAGAGGGTCTGTGCAATCCTTCTGCCTAGTCCGCCATCTTGCCCCGCCTCAAAAGACCTTTTTAAAGTGCTGAAGAGCAAAGATGTCTCTTTGAAGACTAAGGTGCACACAACCCAAACCAGGATATTTTCAGTAGCCTTGTATGCATATGAAAACTGGACACTGAGTAAGGAAGACCAAAGGAGACTTGATGCTTTTGAATTGTGGTGCTGGTGAAGAATACTGAAAATACCATGGACTGTCCGAAGAACAAACAAATCTGTCCTGAAAGAAGTGCAGCCAGAATGTCCCTTAGACGTGAGAATGGCCAGGCTTCATGTTACCTACTTTGGTCATGCTATCAGAAGGGACCATTCCTTGGAGAAGGATATCATGCTTGGTAAAGTGGACAGTCAGCAAAAAAGGGGTATATCCTCAATGAGATGGATTGACACAGTGGCTGCAACAATGGGCTCAGTATAGCAAGGATTGTTAGGCTGGTGCAGCACTGGGCAGTGTCTCGTTCTGTTGAACGCAGGTTCGCTATGAGTCGGAGCCGACTTGAAGGCACCTAACAACAACAGCAATCTGGATTTTAAGTTAATTAGTCAAGGGCTAACTATAATTTTGTGACTATCATGGAACTAGGATCTAATGTGAGAAATTTATAGGTTACAAAATAAATAAAAAATAAATTTAAAAATAAATTTTCTTCATCTTTTCCTACTATTAGTCATGTTTACATTCTTTTTTGTACATTTATTCACATTCTTTTTTTTGTTTTGTTTATCATTTTATTTTTCTTAACTTCATATGATTCTTGCTTTTTCCAGCCTATGTCTCACACATTAAACTGTTTGGGTCCCTTAAAGATGGTTGATAACCTTCTAGTTTGTATACACACCTCCTCCCAAATGTAGAAAGTAAAGGAGACTATTATTTCTTTTCTTTTCTTTCCTCTTCCTGTGTTGGCAATAAAGTATAAAGTAAAATTAATTAGGTTTAACCCTTGACTCCTTAATATGTGTGTTTTTCTCAAAATTTCTGGGCAATGGACAAGTCTTTTTGTTTATGACTTGGGCAGGATATCTTTGTCTCTGTTATTATTATCTAAGAATTTGGAAATGATTGCTCTGCTGGGTTATGAAACAACCTCAACAAGATTTCACAGATAAAAATTCACACTTAAACAAAGGCGGAGGTCACGATCATTAGCTATTAGAGAGATGCAAATCAAAACAACAATGAGATACCATCTTGCTCCAGCACTAGTAGCAAAGTTCAACAAGACAGAAA
>NW_006922171.1:68408-127597 GCF_000298275.1 Orycteropus afer afer
TAGAGAAAGCAGGGGAAATATCAGAAAGTGCAAAATATGAAGAAGGCAGCTTTCAGCTCCTTCAGCATGGAGTAGAACATTTAATTTTGAGCTTTTACTATTGAACTTGAATAGCTTGCACATTAAAAAAAAATTTTTTTCTATAGAAACCCAATTTTTTTTTAAAGTCCAGGAAGCATGCAGCTGGTTTATGTTAACAAAGACCTTGGCAGGAACATGTAAACTCTATTGAATGTCATGCTTGGGGCCTATCTGCCAGCAATATTGTAGAGTTGTTTCATTATAGATGAATACTGTACACTGAATATGGGATAACTTTCTGCAGCCTTCATCGTTTCACACAGTACATAGAATTTTGCATCTAGGTAAAGAACATGTCCTGGTGTCACTGCTGAAGATGTCCCTGTGCAATCTCTTCCGTTGAGTCCTTATGAAGCTACAAGTCACAAATCCAAGATTCTGCTCCCTGAGGACACGTTATGTGAGACATAGCACTGTTTTTGTTTTCAGCCTATCCTGAATGCTCTGTGAAACTTAACCTTAAATACCATCACGTAACAATCACAAAAACTTTTCCTAAAGGCTGTATATACTAATAAAAAGACAGTGGTGCTTCCAACATTCTGAAATGCTCTGCAAACCAACTTTTCCAATACTAAATACAACAAAATAACCTTCATAAAATATAACTTTTCTCCATTTACACTTTTTTTAAAGGATTAGTGTCCTACGCTTTTCAAGCACAGGAATCTGTGAAATAACTCCTAATATGGACAGATTCTTTTTTCTTTTTTAATACATAACTTAAGAGACTGGAGAGTTTTAACTCAAGTCCAGTCTCTAAACAAGGAATATTCTTGTTTACTTTAAAAATGGAAACAACATACAGTTCCATTATAATTGTTAAAAAGTTAGCTTTACAAACATGGGAACTTTAATTTAAAAAAAAAAATTCTTAACAAAACTATACAGTGTACAAATTACTGTCTACAAGGTAGGCGGTTCATTAAGAAGACCTTTCGCTCTTCTTGCTACTTGCAGCTTCACAGATTCATTCACATATTTTTTTAAATGGAGCTGCCCACCCGAACATTACCCCATAACTATATTGCTATAATTAAGATTTTTGCCATGTCTTTATGTACAGTCTCCTTCACTGCCTTTTTTTTTTTTTTTTCTTTTTTTTTCCCTTAGACAGCCTCAAACGCTCTCATCATTCCAGGGGAAACACAGTTCAGAGGCACTGTGAGTGGTGGGCCGCAAAGCAACGCAACAGAAGCTGAACAGTGCCCTCGAACTGGGGTGGCTTGGCCACCACCCCATGTGGATGCTCGTGGGTGACCTTCCACCATCCTGAAGCTCTGTGGTTCTGGGTAAGGGAGGGGCGTGCAAGACCTGCAAAGGTGGGGGCCCTTAGTCAGAAGATACTTCCTGATAGAAGAGGAGGAGGCCAAAAAAATGAACTTCAGTATTTATATATAGTAGTATTTTTAATAGTTTAATCTCAAAAGGAAGAGGAAAAAAACGACTTAAAAAAAAAACAAAACACGCACACACTTGAACTGGGACTTTGTATTCAAGAGGCAGGCAGGAAAACCCACAGTGTGTAATTTGTTTGCTAGAATTGCTCATTCACTGGCAAAAAAAAAAAAAAAAAAAGGAAGTTGAGTCTGCTCTTAGAAAATACTGTTATGTCCTGTGAGGTTGATTTGTTCACCTAATGGGTGAGAGATACATGAAGAACTTGGCTGAGATGGTCTATTTTCTACTAGGGCCAAGTATCACAGAAATGATTCGACTTACTTTTGAACTTGCTCTGCTGGGATCTTGCTGTGCCATTCAGCATTTGGGCTATCAAAACGAATGGGCTAATCAAATATAATTCTCTGGCTCATAAGCATTGTTCTAAAGTATCCATCATCAAATGATACATAGTGAGAACAACTGACAGTTTAGTTTATAAGGCCAAGATGGGAGGAAGGGGATTCCTCAAGACAGTCTATCATGTGTCACTAATGCTGAAAGATTCCCTTTCTAGCAATGAATTCATTCAATGGGACTAGTGGGGGAAGGCAAAATAAATCCAGCCTCCATTCAGCCTCTACCCCTCAGGGGAAATGAAATCAAATCTGTATGTTAGGTACCATCCCTTAAAAACATTCCCATCAGTATTTCATGGACGTAGTTCAACCGTGGGAAGATTAATTTCTTAAAATTCTATCTTCCCTTTCTGCTCAGGTTCTCAGTTTACAGGGGCAGGTAAAATGAAAACTTATCAAAGTTTACTTATTTTTTTCCTTAAAAACTGAACTCTGATTTTAATCATAAGTCCAAATACATTCAATAGCAGCAACCCTCGGTTCTATTTCGGGGTACTAAAAAATCCAAGTGCACTGCTATCCATGTGAAGTAGTAAGTCACAAGTACATCATATATGATGCATTAATGAAATGAAGAAACAGGGAAGTGGTGGAGAAAAATACGGTCGCACTCTTTCTATAGCTGGGATGACAAGTTGCAAAAGAGAGAAAGCCTTTTAGTTGTTGTTAGTAGCCATCAAGGAGATTCCAACTCCTGGGGACCCCTGGGGTGCAGAGTTGAGCTGCTCCATAGGGTATGACCTTTCAGAAGCAGATTGCCAGGCCTGTCTTCAAAGGTGCCTCTGGGTGGGTTCGAACCACCAACTTGTAGGCTAGTAGTCGAGCCACAAAAGTGTCCTCTATGTGGACATTTGAACGATATCTTTGTCAAATATGAGACAGACTCACTGTCAACTATGGATCTGGAACTTCTGATACAAACTATCACCACTACCAAGAAAAGATAAGACAATTTTCTGAGGCCAAGTCTGCCTCCAAGAGAATTTGCTGTATGCTTGTTCTTACGATTTTTGTTCTTGTGGAAACCAGAAATGAGTTCAGCTTGCACCCCAGGTGGAAAGTTAGAGAGGGGAAACCTGTGTCAGTTGAAGTTTGTCACAGTAGGCAGAACAGTTGCTTTGCAGCCCAGGCCCATCTCAGGGTGCACTGCTTCACAGCTACACTGTAAAGTGTTAAAAATCCTCCCACCCACCCCAGAATATATATATATGTATATTTTAAAAAAATCCCCTGTCCATCTCTCAGTACACAAAAGGACCTCATCACACTGCAAAAATAGCAGTACCCACTTTGGTCAATTAAAACAAACAAACAACAAAAAAAAAGCATACATTATTTTTTTTTTTTAAATCTGTGTACTTACCTATATAACCAATACAGCTAAAAGCACTACCTACATAGGCAAAACTTGGTATTGCATAATTCGTATAAATTTGAAACCCCTCCCCCCCCAAATATTAATTGGAAGATGAAAAACATGAAAGGTTAATAGAAAAAACACCAAAATACTGAAAATATTGCTGGTCGATTACAATTTTTAAGCGGCAACTATACACAGCCATGATATGCTTTATAAATGTGAGATAAAGGTATAACTGTCTAAAAAATCCATGATGTCACACATTTTTTTTCGTCTGGAGTACAAAATATTTTGTCATAAAAATGGTAAAGATTTAAAATGATAATAAATGCAGCAAAACAAGTGTAGTGATGTCACTTTTTCGTTTTTTTGTGGTTTTTTTGTTTTTTTTTTTTAGATTTCAAGGCAAGGCACGTAATGTGGACATTATATCTTCGTGCAAATTAGGATTACTGGAAAGAGTATTTTTAATTAAAATTTTAAGAGACATAGAGGCAAAATGTGTCTGCCCATGCACACTACGGATCTGTCAATACAAGAAATTTGTTGAACAAGGCTAATGTCTGAAAGCACCATGCAAGTTTTCAGCACCCTGATGACATTTGTTTACTCAAGAGTGCGTTTTTATATCCTACACCCTGGCGGTCCCAGTTTGTAAACTGTAAGCTTTACCCTTGTGACATGGATTTGCCTGCCTCTTTGTCTCTAGAATGCAGATTTTATAGAACCTTTTGTATACCCTATGGGTTCTTGATGCAACCAGTAATTTTAAATAAATAAATTCTACCTCCAAGGAGGCTGCAGCTAAACCAACATAAGTGCTGTGTTTTCATTAATTTTTTTTTTTCCTCAAGCACATGATTTGTCTTGATTTAATGCCTTTTTAAATGCCCTCAAAAACTGAGGGGAAAATAAATTCGCTCAAAATTATGTTAAATTCTTTTTAATCCCCTCAATTTAGAGTCCAAGGGCTGAAGGACTTATAATCAGGATTCCCCTTTAGATATAAATGTTTAAATTGCACTTGCCTCTGTTAAGTGTTTTCTTTTGTGGGGAAAATATTATATTAATTTTTACTGTTGCATGCAGAGATAACACTTCACCTACATAGAGGCATTTCTTCCATAGAGCCTTTGTGTTCAAACTGGTTTTTCTTTTTTTTTTTTTTTGCTTTTTCTTTTTTTTTTAAATTGTTTTTTTTTTTAAGATTTCAAACTGGGTTACACACTGGAAAAGGCTGGGTTAAGGGCCAAATTTAATAAATCTGTACTGATAACTAAAGGCTACAGAGATTTCATATATATATATTTTTTTTAACTTTTAGAAATCAGAGTGCTTATAAAATGGCTGGCTCAAGGCCCTTGTCATCCAGCCCCTCTGACGCCGCCTCTTAGCCTTCGTTGGTGAGATAACCAGGAATAGTGATTCCATGCGTAAACAACAAGAATACTAAACCAATAAAACTAGCTTATCATGCAAATATTAAGGCATCTAGAAAGTCAGTTAAAATATATTGTCATAGAGACAGAACATCTATTTCCCAGCGGACTTCATGTAACAAAGGCTACGTTGCAGGGGCTGCGATCTACCCATCAGTGAAATATCATCGACCCTTCTTTATGTCATTACAGTTTCAACCTTAAGGGAATTAGTGATTGTAAGTGCTGCAATTGCTGGTCTAATATCTTCTTTCTTCAGGTTCTTTCATCACTCCCTTTTTGTTTTCTTTTGTTTTGTCCAGTCTTCCTCTTTTCCTCTTTTTTTTTTTTTTTAATTTTTTTATTAGTTTCTTAAACTATTGTTGTATTTCGTTTTCCCTCAGTTGCTCGTTTCCGCTTGAAGGAAAGGCTCTCCAATTATGTTCAAACCATAATTTTGGACATTTGCCGGTAGGATGGGTGTCCTATTTGCTACTTGGAAAGGAACCAAGCTAGCCCAGGTACCAGGACTGTTGAGAGGAGAAGGGCAGGAGGGAGGGAAGGGAAAAAAAAAAAAAGAAAAAATACAATGTTAAAATCTACCACAATATAAGAAATATAAATTCCATATGTATCAAATTACTACTATAGCTTTTTTTATTCTTTTTACAAATTACAGTTCAGTATGAGATAAATGTGCTCAATATACACTATATGGTCTACTTCCTTCATGAAAAGTAAAACTAAGTGTGAGGCAGAGAAACCTGGAGTAGGGCACAGACACAGTGCTTAAACCCTAACCGATGGAGGACATTCTTCCTATAAAATTTGATCTACTTCAATATAAATGCAATATGACTTTTTGTCTAATTTTTTTAAAGCAGCAAATCCATAGTCATACCAATTTCCTTATAACAGTTTGCCAGTTATTTTCTGATCTTTTTTTTCCCCCCACCTTTAATTCACAAGCAATTCAGCAGTAATTTCAATTTTTTAGCTGCCTATGGGGTTGAATAAAATTGAGAGTTGTAATGAAAGATTTCTTTTTTCTCATAATAGCATAAAATATATGTACTTTTTCAGGAAGGCCAGGGCATAAAATGCAATTTTAAATGCCTAATTATCAAACATATCTTAATCTGTGTTTTTTAGTAAAAACCTACCAAATGAAAATCATAAAACCAAAATGGAATAGGAATTTTGTTGTTGTTATTGTTCTCTACAGAAAGTACTCATTGTGAGAGAAAACATTTCTAGGAAGCCTCATGGGTTTCTGATTGCGGTTATTAGCTCCATAGCTCTCTAGTGGTTTTCTTACTCTCCTTCATGATTTACTTTCAGATAGAACCAGATTTTTCTTTCCACTTCATGTTTTCTTACACTGGCTGACAACTTATGTCTGGGCACTTGGCCCTACACCCATCAGCAGGGATTCTGCATCTGAGCTGCTCTGGAGTGGAGGGATGGGTGGGAGGATGCTGGAAGGAGGAAGCAGATGGCATTCCTGCCCATCTCCAACCAGGCAACTTTATTTTCACCTTGATTATATTGGATTTGGGGCAATTTTAAAAAGTGTTCTCTAATTACTACTGGTATAAACCAGTGGCTATTGAGTCAATTCCAACGCATAGCGACACTTGTGTGTCACATTAGAACTCTACTCCATAGGTGCTTCAGTGGCTGGTTTCTCTGACGTAGATCTCCACGCATTTCTTCTGAGGCACCTCTGGGTACACTCAATGTGCAACCTTTTGGTTAGCAGCTGAGCACATTAACCACTTCCAGCACCCAGGGACTCTGAGCCACTGGCATAATGGCTCATTAAACAAAAGTCTATGTAGAGGAAAATAACACTAGCTTTCCATCTCACAGAACAATACCACACTATACATTTTGGGGTGTACCTAATACGATGTTTTTTTTTTTGTTTTGTTTTTGTTTCAACAGTCAAATTGGAATGGATTTCAGCTTAATAATAGCTGCATAAATAATCATCAACCAAGAAAACATTGAACTGACAATTCATACCCAGTTTAATCATAGTTTGGAGATACAATCTCAATGTGCTAAATTTAATTTGGTGTCCTTTCCTTTCCTTTTGGAGCCATACAGCAAGATGGACACTATTACTGGAGGTATCGATTTAGACACATTCATTTATTCACATTTGAATTCCAAAGTGACAAAGCCCTTATGGACTTGAAGGAGCAATTTTATATGAGAAAAACTGATGCATACTGTTTTTTACTCTGATGATACCTCTGCACAAAATAGAGAGTATTGCTACATGTCTAGGTATGTGCATCTGAGTAATACATCAACAGAAACAAAATTCACAATCATCCCTTATGCTCAGTGATAAAACCATGAGCTCCATGACAGTAAAGTGCATGTTTGTTTTCCTCACTATCTATTATACTTAGAACTGTATCTAATACCTGTAGCACTCAGTTGATATTCAGGAATTTTGGGGATAAGCAAACAAATCAATGAATTTTGCCGAATCAAACCCAACTATGTATTTTGAAGAGGTGTTGCTTATAATCATATATTTTCATGAATGCTCTGGTAGCATAGTGCCTAAGGCACTTGACTGCTCACCAGAAGGCTGGCGGTTCAAACCCACCAGCCACTCCTCAGAAGGAAGGTTGGGCAATCCTACTTCCGTAGTGATACTGCCTCGGAAACCCAAGGAGGGGTCGCTATGAGTCGGGGCCGACTCGACAGCAAACAACAACAACAACAACAACTATGATTTCATTACCTATGTAAGGAAAATAGACATCCCTAAACTTAAAAATTAGAGCTGCTTAGCACTAACAAAAACTAAGTACGCAGGAATAATCACATTTAGGCCAGAAAGACTGCCTTTATGATATGCTGAAAAATCCTAACTGTAAAGAATATTTGGTATTGAGTACTTTTCTAAGGGACTTAGTTTTCACATACTTCTCTCTTCCCATACACAGCTTCAACAATTATTTCTGTGCTTTGCATCGTTTCATTGGGAACGATGTTACATAATGTATTAAGAAATTTATTTTCCCCTCAACTGTGTTTCCACTGCACTTTGTATACAATCTCATTACAACAAGTATCACTTCATATCTGTATCTGGATCATCTTGCAGACTGAAAAATAAGCTTCATAAAGAAAATAACCTAGCTTATGTATCCTTAGGAGCTCTGGTGGCGTAATCCCTAAGGCATTTGACTGTTAACCAGAAGGCTGGTGGTGCAAACCCACCAACCACTCCTCGGAAGGAAGGTTGAGGAATCTACTGTAGTGATACTGCCTCAAAAACCCAAGGAGGGGTCGCTATGAGTCAGATCTGACTCCAGGCAGTGTGTTTAGTTTTTTTTTTTTTTTTAATCTATCCTTAGAAGGTTGGGCCATAGACAATGCTAAATAACCATTTCTTTAACAAATAAATTACAAAAACTGATAAAATTTTAAACCTGCAATAGGAAGCATATGTTTTACTAAAAAAGGCTCACTGAAATCAATAGTCCTTGACAGTAAAAGGCAATGTCAGCAACAAGTCAACTGCTTTGCAAAATTAACAAGAGTTCCAAATTAAATGGGATCTAGAAGGTTGAGCAATCTACTTTTGCAGTGATACCACCTTGGAAATCCAAGGAGGGGTCACTATGAGTCGGACCCAACTCGACGGCAGTTAGTTTGGTTTGGAGAAAGTCATGTACAGATTGTATACTTTAGGAAAATAAAGTCTATTTTAATGATTGAAAATAGGTGTGACTCTTTAAATGAAATCTATCCGCTAATGACAGAAGAGAAAGGAATTCGGGGATTTTTATTTTTATTTTTTTCCAATCACTTCCTTACTCAGTTCTTTAAAAGAGACACATATTATTCTTCTTTGGAAATGCTCAATAAAAATAAATTGATGCTAGTGACTAACAGGACTCTTGCTGCAGTATGCCTAACAAATTCAATTTAGATGTTTATTTAAACCTTTCAAAGCTCCCATCTTACATTATGACCATGTCAAAATTGCAGTGTGCAATGTATTTGTCAATATTGTTTATAAACCTTTAGGGGAAAATAAATCTCAAACATTAACACTATGCAGACCCCATCTATGAGTTTTACAAGTCTCCCATTGCCAATTTGTAGGTTAACTTCAGAACTGCAAGGCACAGACATTTCTTAGAGCTCTTTGGCCGTTCCATTGAAAAAACCTGGTAAAATTAATTCAAAAGCCATGATATCAATGTAAAGAGAAATGTTTAATCAAACAAAATAATCTACATTATTTTAATTCAAAAAGACATTTCTTAAAAATATAATAGTGCTTTTTATATATATAATTCTTCTATTATTGCCAATGATCAGATGTATGGATAAAATAAACACACATATTCATATTTATCTACATATCCAAATTAGTTATATATAAAAATGCTTAATAGGTTTAATTCCTAGTGGAAAAGGAATTATATGGATGATCTAATGTTCGATCCAGCAATCTGAGTCTCTACCTATTAATAGCTGTGAGAATGTATTTATTTGAAAGGATATCAAAATACTCAAGTTCAAATTAAGCTACTTGAACAATGCATCTGCAGGCATGCATTTACTTTGTTTTCATTAAAATTTCCATCCCTAAGTCATCTTTTTTTAGGCAAACAGAAGGTAAGCAGGATTGGAAGCTGAAAACACATCTTTATGGAAGGTATACTAGCCATTAACTATTAAAAAGAACAAATAAGTACTCTCTGAAAAACCCAGGACAAAAAAATACAAAAGATCTTGACAATAACAACACAAACCACAGCTCACCCTGATGTCTTCTACTCTACTGTATAATGACATATTTTATTATACACATAACCCATAAAAGGTAAAGATTTTTGAAAAAGAAAAGATTTTTGAAAATGAAAAATATCATGGATTACATTTTCACAGGTATTTGACCAAATGCATGATGTAGCTCCCCCAAAAAAAGGAGAAAAAAGAAACCAACAGAAATTAGTTTGACCTTGAGCAGCATTAAGGGTAGGTAACAGTGCCGCCTGATTTTACATTGATAAAACCATCTTAGGACTGTGTGTGTTCCATCAAGCATCATTCTTCAACAGTAACAAACTTTATGGGAACACTTTGGAGGGGAGATTCACCAAATCATGTCATTTGAGTAACAGCTAACGGGACACAGAGAGGACAGGACAGTTGAGCTGGAAAGAAATGTAGACTTCTTCTGTATGGTTTTGGGGGACAAAATCAGCACAAATGGGAGAAACTTCCTAAAGATTACCACCTTGAGGGCCTGTGAATGAGTTATCATCTGAAGTGTTTTCCATATACAGGATACTTCATTTTGTTGAGCTTTATTGTGCTGATATTTTACAAATTCAAGGTTGTGGCAACCCTGCATTGAGTAATTCTACTGGCACCATTTTTCTAATAGCATGTGCTTACTTTGTGTATTTGTGTCATATTTTGGTAATTCTCACCAAAAGAAGTTCTGGTGGTGTAGTGGTTAAAGCATTCAGATACTATCTAAAAGACGGTAGTCTGAATATTTCAAACTTTTTCTTATGCTATTGCATACCCCATAGACTGCAGTACAGTGTAATCCTAACTTTTATATGCACTGGGAAACCAAAATATCGTGTGACTCACTTTATTGTGATATTTGCTATACTGCAGTGGTCTGGAACCAAACCAACAATATCTCCAAGGTATGTCTTTACTACATCACTTAGTTCTCTCAATGACTTCTTGAAATGGCATCATTAGACTCTATTTCATGAAAGGGGAAATATAGGCTAGAAGAGGTTAAGAGTCACTTGCCCAAAGCCCCCTATTTATATCCCTGAAATGAATCGGATGTCCATGGTCATTTCACTATATCATATTGACAGTGTCAGAGGTCCAACTTTGACCAAACATCAGAAAGGAATTTTTAACACAATTTTTCAAAAGCAAAATGGATTTGCTTTAGGAAATAGTGAATTTCCCATGCTCCATACAAGTTGGATCATAACTCAGCTGATGTTGCAGAAGAGACTTATGCAAAGAATATACGGTCAAGTTACAGAGTCAAGCAATATCAAAATTCTATAAATCAATCTCCCCTGAAAATGAGTGGAAGAAATGATGACATAAAAGAGCTGTATAGATGATTTCAAAGGGCAGGTCAAGAGGACAAAATAAAGTATTATAATGAAATGTGCAAAGACCGGGAGTTAGAAAACCAAAAGAGAAGAACACACTTGGCATTTCTCAGGCTGAAAGAACTGAAAAAAAAAAAAAAATCAAGCCTTGAGTTGCACTGTTAAAGTATTCTATGGGCAAAATACTGAATGACACAGGAAGCATTAAAAGAAAACGGAAGGAATTCACAGATACATGATACCAAAAATAACTGTTTGAAGTTCAGCCATTTCAGGAGGTAGCATATATGATCAAGAGCCATATGATCAGATTATCATATGGTATTGAAGGAAGATGTTCAAATTTTAATGGAGGCATTGGTGAAAAACAAGGCTCCAGGAATTGATGTAATACCAAGTGAGATATTACAACAAACATATGCAATATTGGAAGCACTCACTCATCTATGCCAAGAAATCTGGAAGACAACTATCTGGTCAACCAACTGGAAGAGATCCATATTTGTGTCCATTCCAAAGAATGGTGATCCAACAGAATGCAGAAATTATTGAATAACATCATTAATATCACAAAGAAGTAAAATTTTGCAGAAAAAAAAAAAAATAGTTGCAGCTGTATATGGACAGAGAACAGCCAGAAATTCAAGCCAGATTCCAATGAGGATATGGAACGTAGGATATCATTACAGATATCTGATGGATCTTGGCTGAAAACAGAATAACAGAAAGGTGTCTACCTGTGTTTTATTGATGATACAGAGGCATTCAACTGTGTGGGTCATGACAAATTATGGGTAACATTGCAAAGAACGGAAATTCAGAACACTTAACTGTGCTCATGTGGAACCTGTACAGAGACAGTTGCTTGAAAAGAACCACCGTAGGGTTTAAAATCAGGAGAGCTGTGAGTCAGGTTTGTATCCTTTCACCATACTTATTCAGTCTGTATGTTGAGCAAATAACCTGAGAAGCTAGACTATATGAAGAAAATTGTGCCACTGGGATTAGAGGAAGACTCGTTAACCTGTGATAAACAGATGACACAAACTTGTTTGCTGAAAGTGATGAGAACTTGAAGCCCTTACTGATGAAGATTAAAGACTGCTGCCTTCAGTATGGATTACATCTCAAAATAAAGAAAATAAAAAATTCTCACAATTGTACCAATGAGCAACATCATGGTAAATGGAGTAAAGATTGAAGTTGTCAAAGATTTCATTTTACTTGGATCCACAATCAACACTCATGGAAGCAGCAGTCAAGAAATCTGACAACATACTGCATTGGGCAAATGTGCTGTGAAAGACCTTCAAAGTGTTTAAAAACAAAGATGTCACTTTGAGGACTAAGGTGCACCTGACCTAAGCCATGGTATTTTCAATTGCTTCATATGCATGCAAAAGCTGGACAATGAATAAAGAAGACAGAAGAATAACTGATGATTTTGAATTTTGGTGTTGGCAAAAAATATGGAATATACCAAGGACTGCCAGAACAATGAGCATATCTACCTTGGGAGAAGTACAGCCAGAATGTTCCTTAAAGCAAGGAAGGCAAGACGTTGTCTCACGTACTTGGACATGTTCTCAGGAGGGACCAGTGCCTGGAGGACATCATGCTTGGTAAAGTAGAGGGTCAGTGAATAAGAGGAAGACACTCAACAAAGTGAACTGACATAGTGGCTGTAGCAATAGGGCCAAATATAGCAATGGCTGTGAGAATGGCACAGGACTGGGCAGTATTTCCTTTGGTTGTACACAGGGTCACTGTGATTTGGAACTGATGCAACGACACCTAACAACAATACCACCACCTAAGAATTTAAAAAGAAAAAAAAAAAAAAAACCTGTTGCCAGTGAGTTGATTCTGATTCATAATGACCATACATAGGACAGAGCAGAACTGCTCCATAGGTTTTCCAAGGCTATAATGTTTACGGAAGAAGACTGCCACACTTTCCGCCTCAGAGAGCCTGGTAAGTCAGAACGCCTACCATCTGATTAGTAGCCAAGTGCTTAACCATTGCTCAACCAGGGCTCCTTCCCTAAGAATTATGTGAGGCCAAATAAATACATATAAAGTCGGACGTCTGGTCAGGAAGAAAACAAAAAGGCCAAAGTCTTCATTTCAATTAGTCTTAGGCAATTAAAACAGAGCTATTTCAAGTATGGCAAAGCTCATTTATTAATGCAGTTTATCAGATAATGGATTGGGCATTAATCAAACATTGTATAAAATGTCAAGGTACTCAGTATGTTAACACTTTTTAGGGGAATAATAATATATACTATTCAGATTTTACATACTGATTTAATCAAGAGACTACTGTATTTACTTTAAAGATAGTAAGTACTCTTTCAAATAACTTATAAAAAAATTACAGGAATGAAATAATTGTAAGTATTCATACATAACTCAACTGTAACAGTGGCCACAGTAGTTTATACATAGTAACAGAAATGATTAATAGCCCAGAAAGCTTAAAGAGTAAATAAATAGATATTTAATTAAAAAAAAAATTGCTTTTAATGCCTTTGTACCTATTTAAAATATTCCCATGAAGGGGAGTTTTTTACTTCCTTATCAAATGACTCCCAATTTTATTGGCACAATATTAATACACAGATATCAGTATCCCCCCCAAAATATACATTATTTTCCCCTATTAATAGGAAAAAAAAATTTTGTCTGGGAAAACCAGGCAAGGGGAAATCAATTAAGGACTGCTATAAGCTTGTTATTCTAGATTCTATGTGTTTGCATTTGGACTGGCTGCTTACTTCCATATTATACAAAGGGTACAGATTTTAAGACTACTATATGCAAAAATGATGGCTAGTCCAGTGGAAGGTTTGTATGGGTAGTATTTAACTTAAACCCATTAATGTACTAGAACAACAACAACAAAATGATACTTAATATATTAATTGTTAGCACTTACACAGTGATTATTATCTGCCAGGCACTGTTCTATGTACTTTGCCTATTTTAAAGTTTTTAATCCTCATAACAAACTTATGAGAAAAATACCATTATAATCCTAATTGTACAGAAGAGGACACTGAAGTTAGGCAGTTAAGTATCTTGCTCAAGTAGTAAACTGCAGAAGCCAGGATGTAAACTTCAGAATTGTGGTTCTAGGATCTGTATTCTAAACTTTACCTCATTTCCTTCTTTTGTCACACACACTTTAGTTTTTAACTGGGCTAGAATTTACATCACCTCTGAATTATAGGAATGTGTCTATGAATTAAAACCAGTAACATTTGTTGTTGTTGTTATGTGCCGTCGAGTCGGCCCCGACTCATAGCGACCCCTCCTTGGGTTTCCGAGGCAGTATCATTACAGAAGTAGGATTGACCAACCTTCCTTCCAAGGAGTGGCTGGTGGGTTTGAACCACCAGCCGTCTGGTTAGCAGGCAAGTGACTTAGCCACTATGCTACCAGAGCTCCTCCCAGTAACATTTAGTCATGTTGAAATTGCCAGTGCAACTCTCAGGTGTAACCTTTGATTCCAAGCATCAGCACAAGTAACTGTATTCTACCTATCCAGTCACAGACACCTGTCAGCTGAACAGAGTATTTACCTTTGTTTCACATAGACACACATGTAGCTATATGTCTATAACTTGCTTATTGTGTTCTACTTTAGATATGGGTAGGTTAGAGGTGAAATACAGAGAGCATCTTACAAAGGTCCTGGGTTTCTCTGATTTATTTGTACCATTTTTAAGGATCACTATTGCCATCTGAATGATCCTATTTGCATGCAACGTGATTTCTAATGATTATCACTATTTGTAATAACCTGTATCAGAAAGCTCCCTGGCCGGCTTTTACCTGAACTGTGAAGTGCTCTTGTGGGCTCTCTGCAAAGCACCAAATATCGTAAACTGCAGGTGGCTCATGGAATTATTCTAACTGCCAGCAATAGCACTTCTTAGTAATGAAAGAGCAAAGTATTTGTTTCTTAACTAAGTAGGTAAATAGCCTTCTTTATTGCTATTCCTTGGAGACCAATGGTTTTGAAAATAATATAGTCTTCAAACCTCATTAATTTATATTCAATTGTTTCAGATGTGCTTTTGTGATTAGGACACGCTGGACTGAATGTTACCTTTACTGTTTATCAGTACTAGCATTAAAAAGAAAAGATGGCATGCGACAGTGAACTATTTCTATTTTATCAGGAACACCAGACAAGGAAAGTCCTTACAGGTTATGCAATGAAATATTGAATGTGCCATTACAATTACTTTTTCCTGGGAGAATGCTCTCACAAAATCCTAGAAGACCCATCATCAGGGCAATCTATATACTTAAAATACCTTTTGTCCTTAAAGTTTTAAATTGAGACGTAATTTTGCTACATAAGCAAAAATGACTAGATCTTTTTCTTTCTTTCTTTTTAAACAAACTTGATTTTTTTCATGTCTTAAAACTGAAAATGGAAGATGGGAGATGATTATGAAAATAACAAATTGTAAATAAATCATAGTTCACACACACATACATACATAACAACTCATGTAGCTGTGGGAGGTTTGAGCCAATTAAAAAATACGGAATTATAAAGCTCCAAGTAGTTACTTTATCTCCTCCCACAGACTGTACCCAGTGGAGAACCTCACATGTTGATTTCCATCCTCCTTCTCCAGTCTCTATTCCTCTCTACCCCCGGGCTCCTTTTCAAATGCTATTGTTATAAGTGCTACTGCTCCCCTTATTTGCATATGTGATTCTTCAGCAGCAGACAAAATTCTGTACAAAAACAGTGATTCAGAATAGTGCCTTTCACTGGAGAAAGTCACGAAAGGCATACTGAACTAAGGAGAAATGTAAGTTTTATACAAAAGCTAAAAAGAGATTCCCAAAAACTGTTCATTTAAAAGCAAAAAATAGCATTATTTGCACAAGTTTACCTCTAAATGACAGTACTTATTAATAGTAGAATTCTGAAGCATCAAAATTACAAATGACTAAGAAAATGAATATTATTTTCTAGTATGCCTGTGACTGTTCACTTGGACAAAAGAAAAATTTAATTCGCATAAAACAAAAGAAGGGAGAGAAGACTTTGTAACTTTTGACAATTTCTAAAGATTTAAGGTTTTCCTGAACTTTCTTGAAATTACATAGGCTTTTGCCTTTTTTAATCCTTTTTTTAAAATTATATTTTCATAATATTTATTTCATAGTATAGTTTCCTAAATAAAATAGGACTAAAAATTCACTGTCTCCCACCTAACAATACTAAAACCAAAAAAAAAAACACTAGCTAACATGAAAGTCAAAAACGGTATGTTAAGAAATGGTGCCCTGTCTGCTGGTGGAGTTGATTTGGTCTGAATGTAATGCACATGCAAATATGGCACTTTCCATAAAACATCTTCAAATAAAGTAGGTGTTTAATATACTTTCTTTCATTGCAAAGGTTAATCAGCAGGGCTGACATTTGGGAATTTTCTGACTCGAGCTCCTCCCTCTCTCGTAGCCTTGCCAAAAATCATCTGATGGGAAACCTAAGATTAAGTTTGTCCTACCTAAGCGAACAAAGAGTGTTCTGAACACACCACGGGTTTACAGCAGAGCGGGAACTTTTCTAATCCTGCTGGAATCTGCAGTGCTGCTCAGAAAAAATCACGGAGAAAAGTTGTTTTCTCTCCTCTAACATCTTGTCTCTGGATCATCTCATTTTGCTCCCACTGCAGACACTGCTGCTTCTCCCATAAAGGTTAACTTAAAGCTCCAAACATAATCATGTGGAAAATGGACATTATTGATTGCTATGGTCCATTGTTCCCCTATCCTAAGTCCCTGAAGTTCAAGTTCAATCTGGAATTACATCATGTCTGGTTTCTCCTGGTTACCAGACGGCTTGAGACGTGACCACAGCTACAGAAAAAACAAACAGCCTTCTTCACGCTTCAGCTCCCCTATCGATTCAAACGTAAACTTTTTTTTCTTTCTCTCAAGTATGCTTCAAGTATGGAGCATGGTTAATTTAGAGATTAAGTTCCAAATTAGATTATCTAATGGCATCTTAATGGATTGCTGACCCATTTCCTGTGGGATGGCAGCATGCTAGTCTGGCTGGAATACAATTAATTTCTTAGGAAGTGTTCTGAAGAGTTTGCCTAGATAAAAAGGAAACATTGTGTTGTGCACATCTTTCTTTATAAACGGAGAAAGTTAGGCCAAACTACTACAAATCCCAATGTATTTTTCAACAGCCAGATCCTAGATACCGTGTGTGTGCATGTGTGTGTGTGTGTGTATATTTCATGATGATCATTTTTCCAAATGGGAAAATTTTAGCTTTTATTAGGATGGAGTAATTTTTAAAATAGAATACTGTACACAAATACAAAAAGCAACACTAGTTTGTAGCCCTGTTACCAAACAAAGATCATGTTCAACTTTGGCTTTTGTAATTCTTTGTCTTGAACCAAAGGTCATGCCATTCATCTACCTTATCAGTACTTGTAGCATAGTCCCAGAGTGGTGCTAGAGGCCCAGAGTGGTGGGGGAAAGTTGAACATTTTGAACACACTTTAGAGCTGACAGCTGAAAATGAAATTCAGCACTCTGAGAATACAGCTCCTCCCAGGAACTCCAGGATCACCCCAGCTGTTGGACTATAGGGATGTGGCAAGATAATAAACTGAAAGCAGAAAGTACTAACCTAGTGAATCTGTAGGGATAGAAGGTTGGGCAATCCTACTTCCGTAGTGATACTGCCTCGGAAACCCAAGGAGGGGTCGCTATGAGTCAGGGCTGACTCGACGGCACATAACAACAACAACAACAACAGTCTAAGTAGAATGTGGAAATAAAACTTAACTCTTGATACCATCTCAGCGTATGATATGTACTCACCTTATCATCCATGTGCCATATATATGTGGATATATACATGAATGCATGTATACACATATACACACGTACACATACACACACATACACACACGTATGGTTTATGATTCCACTGTTTTTTGTTTAAATGTTCATTCTTAAGTCTTTTGGGAGATTATATATCAAAAACAAATATTTATGGACAAAGCAAAAGAAAATAGTTGAAGACAGCATTATGCAAATAAAGGTTATATGTATGAAATGACTGCTATTACCCCTTCCTTTTTGCCCTTCTCTTGACCAACCAGATCTAAATAATCTTTACTGGCTGCTAACTTTCTCTTGGGATATCAAGCAACTCTCTAGAATTGCAGTAATAAACGACAATTTCTTACAAAAACATGTGTAAGGTAACTACAGAATGAAGTATTCACTCATAGAAAGGAACTGCTAACACATGTAACATGGAAAATAGCTGATAAAAGTCTCTTTGGTGCCATTCAATTATGGCATCAGCAGAAACACAGAAATCCTTCCAATTATTTCAGTAAAATCTTCATTTATTCATTATTTCAGAGGCTGAGCAAATGGTTTGTGTAAACATATCCTTCAGTAACACGCACATGTTTATTTTAGCCATATGAAGGCTTCTTCTATGTTTACATAAGCCACCAGACACATACAACCCCTCACGTGGGGCTTTGCGTTTTCTTGAAAGGGGTGAAGGGGGAGAAGGAGGAATGAAACAATAAATTCAGTTTCTCTTTTGCATACAGAACTCCCTCTAATGTTTTAAAATAACTTATGTTTATATTATTCTTGGATTGTCTTTTGGCTTTCTTTCTCATTCAATTATATTACTCTTTCATATTTGATAGAACAAGCTATGTTCTGGGTATAGTTTCAAGAAAGAAAGCCAGTTAGGGAGTAACTGCTGTATGTGTTTATACCCACGTAATTCACATATGCAACAAGGCAATTTATCCATATAGGAGGACAAAACACAAACACAAAGGTACTTAGCATAAGCAGTTCATCACCTATTACCCCCCCAAGAGCTGAGCCTCTCCTGACTGAAGTTGAGTTCTTAACCAACAAGGGATTTTACTCTGGGTTAACTGCAGGATCAAACCTTTCGCTCTAACAGGAAAATTCACTTTTTCAACGTGCAAGCAACTCCTTCACACACCAACCTACAAACGGCTCACAAAATTCTTAAGTCAAAACAACAAAACACCTTCAGGGTTGCAAGTCTGTGAAAACTTTCCAAAGGACTCAGCTTTGGTTCTTAAGAGAATGTTTATACGTTATGAGGAAAGAGGGTGGAGGATGGAGGAAGGCTTCCAGCTTTGATTACACTTGCACAGTTCCCTGGGCGCTGCCATTTTCTGTCCTGTGAAAGGAGCTGCATTAGGCATGGCAACACCTCTCCAGCAGAAAAGGTGGTGACTGTGGACAGGTGACTGACCGTGTGACGAAAGTAATGGCAACAACAAGAAATGATCAAAGCAATAGAAAACAAAGCTACCCCAAAAACTCTCTTTGCTTTGTCCTTTTCTACTACAAAGTCTCCAGGTACAAAGTAAACCATGATATTTTCTTTATTCCTTTCTGACAAAGGGGAATTAGTTAATTCTCTGGTTGAATAGATCTACATTTCTCGGATATTTTCAATTTATTCAGGTAATCTCGAAGCTATTGCAGTACCTGAAGATTTTAGATATCTACTATCTGTCTTGGAAGTAACAATACTACTGACATTTAAGATTTCTTTTCTTAAAACAACTCAAAAACATTAAGAAAATGCACAGTGCACAAAATATAAATTATGGAAAAAGCCTTTGTGCCATAAACATGCTCTATTTGTGACAGCAAATATGGATTCGACTTATGTCACTTTTTGAAAACTGTAACAAAGCAAAGCAAATTGCTATTTTATTTGAGTATATTCATTCTGAACAGTATAATGCTTAGATGTGTAGAAATGGGAGAGCTTCTGCATTGGGGCAGTACTAGGCAACAACAAGAGATTCAATAAACACCAGGTGAATGTCTGAACGCAATGGTGACATTATCAATTCTGAGACTTCTGAAGTAGGATAAAAAGGGAAGAAACACACCAAAAGCTACCTTCTTATGAACGCTTGAAGCCCTGATACCATTCTACACATCAAGTATATATTAATTAGAAGATAAACATTACTGTGTTTGAGATGGGGGTGGGAAAATGGGGAATTATAAGTAAATAAATGCTTTTTTATTGGCTTGCTACTACCTGAAACTGATTATCACGCCAATTTTTCACCAATGAGATTTATACCATGAACAATATTCTCCTAAAAGGATGAGTTTAGTCATCGTACATTTCACTATGATACATTTGTTCTGTGGGGATTCAGTACCCACTCATGTTTTCCTTTTTAGCTGGATCAATTTTTGACTCAAAACTTAATAAGAACTAGCTGCACTTGTATTTTAAATCCCCACAATATAAATCCTTATTTGGCTTTTAAATATACTTCAGACGTAATACCCCATTTTAGAATAAGTAAATGTTAATCAGTTATCCACAGACTTGGAAGTTCACACAGCTACACGCACATTTACAAACCTGAAGCACACTTCATCTGCCTTTCAATTTTGTAACACTTGTACACAGGCATGGGTCACCTTCCTAAGTGATAGGTGGATCATGGGTTATAAGGAAGTTACGTAATATAATTAAATCTACTGTTATCAAATCCAATTAAGTTAATTTATAAATACTAATCAAGACTAAACAAGAGACTTTCATTGAATTTAAGACTGCCAATTAAGATTATTAATTAAGACTATTTAAATAGGACACTTTCATTAAGTTTATCTTCTTTTCATAGTATACACTGTATTTTTTCCAAATAGAGAATACCAGCTACTTGCAAACAATCAAAATATGAAAAAATGTGTAAATTTTTTTAAAGATGCATGTTATATGAAACATCCATCTTTAAAAAGAGGAAAAGTCATATTGTATTCATTTTAGGTAATGAATGAATAAAAATTCATTTAAAGTTTTAAAAATAGAATCCTACGAATTTTCTGAGTTTTTACCCAAGTAAAAGCAGACATTTAAAAAACTTAATTCTTTGAAATGTTCCTCTTCAGCAGGTTCTATCAGCAGGCATGAAAATGGGCAGCCCATTCACTGACTGTGTACTTTTAACACAGACACTTTCTGTAAAGAGAATTACAATCATAGCAGAGTTGGAAATTGTGTTGGCTCTGCTTCTGGTGATCTCCTTATAGGATTACTTCACTTTCTCCTGCAAATTTTTATCACTTATTATATATGATTATACCATTGATTTTAATTATTTGATTTGTCAATCTGAACACAATTTGTTCTTTATTAAAATAACACATAATAAACTGACATAGGACTACTTACTTTCCGAAACTAACACATGAAACAATATCAAAACTGGTTTTGAAAACGAAGTTTTGGAATAATTTTCCAAGCCAAGCACATAAAGTCAATCTTCAATCGTCAATGATCCACACCAATGCACAGAGACATTAAAATAGTTTTTAAGCCAAATTCCTACTTTAGCAAACACTCTTTATGCCTGCTGCTAATAACAGCAAAATTGATTCATTTGAAATTTGCCTTGTAGTTTTTTTCCCTCTAATAGGGGAATGATGAGTAATAAACTGGCTTACAGTGAGCAGTAGACATGAGCTGAAATGAAAAGATTCTATAATGTGAAAACCCAATATTTTATCCTCACGTAGTTGAAAATCTTCCTTAAAATTGTGATTTCATTCTTCCGGTCCTAAAACTTAAGTGTCAAATTTCCCCCCACAATATTACAAATTGTCTAAAACATCTGCCAGCACTTAGAAATCATTAATTAGCATACGCTATAGTTTCGAATTAATTTGATGTTGCATTTAAATAAGAAATAAAAGGGGGTGGGGGGACAAGAGGGATAGTATAGCCAAAACAACTAAATTTTTAACACATATTTTCTGTAAAGCTAGTTAAAAACAAACACTATAGCTCATGTAATTTTTAGGTGTAAGTGTAGGGTTGGAAATAATTAAAATGTTACCTTTGCCAAGTAATTCCCAATGTATCCTCACTGGTACTGGGGTATAAATGCCTGCCGTTTTGATTCATGGTCCAGTCACAAATCCTCAGCTGTCAATTGAAACCTAGCAGTCAGATATGGATCGAGCAGTACTACAGTTTTTAGTATTTAAATGAACACATGCAAACTAGTACTGTACATGGCATTAACCTTACTTTCCCAAGAGGCAACTTAAAAAAAAAAAAAAAAAAGCAAAAGAAAATCTATTTTGAGAAGCAATATGCCTACCAACTCTTTTTCAGAAGGAAAAAAAATAGCTATTGCAATGTGCTTCTCTTAATTAAAGCATACAGGAGAAACGAGTGCTTAGAACATAACAATTAGCCATTATTAGAGTACAAATTGAGCTGAAATTAAAGCAAACGTTAATGTTCAATAGAGATATATATTTTAGAAAGAAAATAAAAATGTTTTTTTTTAATTTCCCTATGCAACATACCAAATAATCTGCACTGAGGTAAAATAATAACTTTAAGCATGCAGTTCGCAGAACATAGAAGACATGCAGTTTAGAGAAGAAATGCCCCACCCTACAGCCATCCTTCCTAACTTGTATTTAGAAGTCTCAGGTATTGAACAGTTTTTAGGTGTTTACTAATTTTGTTTTAGAGTTGGTAAGCATTTCTACTCTAACTCTGAGTTCAGAGTAATAGCATTTTAAATACTTTATTACATCTGAATAGGGTGAGGAATGCATTGAATACAAGCTGAAACAAATTCTTCCCAGATCTCGGAATCATCAGCTCTGCCTTCAGAGATTGTTCCAGTAACTCTATCCAGTTCTGTTTGGTTAGCAGCTGCCCTACAGTGCTAGCAGATTTATTGAAAAGATATATTGCTTATTTTTATGCTTAGGAAAGTAAACTTATCTGGCTTTGGGGGGGAAAACACGCAAGGAAATCATGGTTTTTTAACCTTTAGATAGCCATGCTGTAAATTAACTGCATCTTGCATGAAGTAGCAGTTTTTAAAATGACTTATTCCCAGCAATTCACTGAGCATTGTTAGCAGCTTTTCAGTGATGAGAGTATCTAAATGATGATGATTGGAGCAAAAGTACCTTTAAACTTGGATAAGGTATTGTATTCCTTTCCATAATGTTAAAGCTTTAAAAACTGGCTATTAAGAATCTACTTTTCCTTTCAGACTTTCAAGGTTCTACTTACTATTAAATAATAGTGACTCCGGAGTTTTAGAATGATAAAGCACACTCGTTTTTCTACAGATCCATGAGACCCCAATAATACCACCTAAAATTTCTACATATGTGTTTTAATTAGACTGATATTTCTAGTAGAACTAAGTTTATCATTTAAAGAACTGAAAAAAAATCCTTTCATGTATCTAGACAGATTGGTATGTAGCTAGCTAGATAGACAGACACACAAAGACAGACAGATGAGAGAGATTCAGGTCAGGATAGATCTTATTTAAAAAAAGCCAAAAATCAGTAACTATATTAAATAGAAAATAAAAATATTTATTCTTAAAATGTATCATAATACTTGCATAAATGTTAAAATCTATACTTGATTAATTTTAAATAAAATAGATGACAATGATTATGTTAAAGAAGTATAGTTGCTGAGAGTCTAGAGTATGAGAGGTAATATGGCAAGACTTTGAAAATGTCCTCAAAATGGGTCATTTAGCCAGAAATTCAATGTGATAGTCAAGCTGAAAGTTTTTTTTTTTTACACAACAACCAGTTGAACCACTGGTCTCTTTTAAAATGCATAAAAAAGAAAAGAAAAATAAATACTATGAACACAATCAAAAAACAGTTTAAGAATCCTGATTTTCTATAAAAATTACCTTAGAGACCATTTATTAATTCTGCCTTATCAATGAAAATGCTAGTGTTGAATCAACTAAATAATTCTCAAGAAGGGAGGAGTATATTTAGGCATAACTCGTAGTTAATCCTGTTAATGATTAACTTCAGATTAGTGTCCATAGGGTTCTCAGCTTCGATTTTAGAAGTTTTCAGACACAAAATATACTGTCAGGAGGCCAGGTGAACCTAACTCTCACTCACTGCTTGGCTGTATAACCAGATAACTGCAGGAACACAATGTCTTCGTGGTAAGATGCATATATTAACTGGTTAGTTTTATACTGTTGATTTTACAGTTGCGTGGTTTGGTTGTGCTTATTTTTACCACCCTCCCAAATGTCAAGTGGGCTATCTTTGACAACATGCTGGATAGTTAGGATCAACATACTGGTGTTTTGTTTTTTTTCTTTTTTTCCACTTTTCTTGTGTAAAAGTAGTCTCAAAGAAATTAAACCTAGATTACAACTGTTTGATTTTATCTATATTTAAGATTTATGCAATAGGAATAGTTTCCCCAAAACAGAAAAATATGCTTAAATACATACAAAATGATCACTAAATACATAAAGCAATAATTTAATGGCAAGGTAATTGGCAGGGTACTAATTATTATTGAATTAATTTCCTTTCAATTGCTGAAAATATAAAATATAATTTTAATTCTAATTACATATTTAGAATGTTGACAAACATTATCAATATTTACAAAAATTCTGAAAAAAAATTTTACAAGTAATCTTCTACATGCTTGTATGTTATAACTTTGTCAAGGTTACTTGCCTGTCTATTCATGTAGCATCTTTAAATTAATAAACTTTCTGATAAAGTGAAATTTTAAAGGTGATGGTGTGAGTCAGGGAAAGAAATTAAATAATTAAAATGGAAATCACCTATTTACCAGATTTCCCTGATAGCAATTCCAAGAATAGCAATTCCTAGGAATCCCATTTGATCAAGACAGTCTTAACTCAGTGAAATTAGAAGAGAAATAATGAAATGATGAAAGGTGAGTATTACGTATATTTACAATTCTCTCAGGCAATGTTAAATATTCTTGATATTAGTACAATTCAGTATTTCTAATAGAAACTAATTGTACATTAGATAATATGTTATAGTCTTATCACCTCCATTTCTGTCCTGTAAGAGTCAAGGTTATAGACAATTCAACTGTCAGTTCTTTCTTTTAAAAAAAAAATCAATCTAAAGACCTTTATTTTAACATGATACACAAATACATGCTTTTTATTTATTAAAAAAATAATTTCCTAAGCCCAAATCTTCAATAACAGTGAAATTATTTCCCCTAATATTTTCCCATGAAAAATGGGAAATTATTTTCCCCAGTAGTAATCAAATTTAAAACACTAGGTACAGATTAATTTAGAAATTTAGTCTGTTAAAGGCATTTGTATCTGGAAGTGGGGAGCAATTCTTATTTTTGTAACATCGCCTCTTTGACAGACCTTATTGTATGCATACCTCTACTGCACACGCATACAAACATTTTAATTCTTTCATGGATATGACTCTACCAGTATAAAATTATATTCTTTCTAGTAAATTAGGGCAAAAATGATGTTAAAACAAGTATGCCTGAGATAATAAAAACAAACAAAAGGTGAAAAAGTAAGATTCTCTTCCAAAAAGCTATAGATAAAGGGGAATGCTTGAAGTAGTCCAAACAGGTAACAAATGACAGAACCCTAGTTGCACAACAGTTAAGGGCTTGGCTGCTACCAAAAGATTGTTGGTTTGAACTCACCCAGTGGCTTCATAGGAGAAAGACCTGGTGATCTGTTCCTATAAAAATTGTTGTTGTTGTTATGTGCCCTCAAGTCGGACCTGACTCATAGCTACCCCTCCTTGGGTTTCTGAGCAGTATCATTACAGAAGTAAATTGCCCAACCTTCCTTCCAAGAAGTGGCTGCTGGGTTTGAACCACCTTCTGGTTAGCAGTCAAGTGCCTTAGGCACTACGCTACCAGAGCTCTTCCTATAAAGATTACAACCTAGTAATCTCATGGAAGTAGTTCTACTCTGTCACATGGGGTCAGTGTGATTTGGAATCACGTCCACAGCACCTAAGAACGACAGCTTCTACTACAGATGTTCTTAAGGTGGGATTCCGTAAAGTCTCTGGAGTGAGAACTGTGTTCTAAACTGAAATCAAATGAGCTTACTTCCGAAAAACAAAGATGGGGACCATCTGGCTTCCCTCAAAAATACGCATAGGGGAAACACCTAAAATCTAGACACTTCATATTTGGATCATTATCTTTTCCTACCCTACACTCAAATAGTCATGAAAATGGCTGATACCCCTAAAGAATCAATATTGTTTATAACTTCTGAGTAAGAACTTGTTTGTGCAAATGATGGCTCTCCAGTTTTCTTAACAGGGACTTTTGTTAAACGCATAGCAATTAGCTTGGGGAACAAAAGAGGGAAGGTAAGCAAAATGCGTCCTACTTTGTTTGACTCAGCAAACAGACTTATGTACTGACAGTCCCTCATGATGACAATAGATCTCAATTGTTCCAATAAACCATTAACTGTAAACAGAGTAAATAACATAGGCAAAGTTACCTTTTTTCACTTTTTTTTTTTTTTTTTTTTAAAAAGCATACAGTGATCCTCAGGGGAGTACCTTGAAAGGTGTGTTTTATGTTTTCTTGGGTTTCTTCTTTTCTCCACTCTGCCTCAAGGAATTAGATTTTGGGGGGCAGAAGGGGCTCAGGGTGAAGGAGACTTAAAAAGATTAATACTCCAATATTCATACTTTGTTCTTAATTCTTAGATTAGTAGAATATTATTACTATTATTGGCTGCCATGGAACAAATAAAATGGTCTCTGAATCAGGGATATGTAACCTTACTGCACTAGCAATATGCTCAGAATGAAACTGTGTTAAAAGTGTGCCTTTAAAATAAGCAAAAAGAAAGAGAAGAAGTTCAAGACTGTCCCATTACCTTAAAGTTACTTCTAATGTCAGTTTTGAAACCCATGCTTCCTGGTATTTAATTAGCACTGAATTAAGAGAAATGGGTATGCATAGTCCATGAACTAAATCCTACCTACAGCCATTGAGTCGATTCCGACTCATAGTGACCCCCATTGGGTTTCCAAGGCTGTAAATCTTTACAGAAATAGATTGCTTCATCTTTCTCCCATGGAGCAGCTGGAGGGTTTGAACCATTAACCTTCTGGTTAGCAGCTAAATGTCTTGTGCACTATGACACCAGAGCTCCTTATGAACTAAACCACCATTTAAAAAAAAAAAAAAAAAAAACTAGTTGTCATGGAGTCAATTCTGACTCATGGCAACTTCACTATGTGTCAGAGTAGAATGGTGCTCCATAGATTTCAATGGCTGATTTTCTGGAAGTAGATCACCAAATTTTTCTTCCAACGTGCCTCTGGATTGACTTGAACCTCCAGCCTTACAGTTAGCCACCAAATGCCTTAACCATATGCACCACTCAAGGACTTCTTATTGACTATTAATCATATGTTAATTATTAGAAAATGAAACTTTTACTAGGAGACTACTTTAACTTGTAATTTTCAAAGTCTCAATGGAACTTGGAGGTCATAAAGTTCAACTTCATCATTTTACTTTTTAAGATGAGAACAAAAGAGAGCAAGATTTAAGGACTTCTCCAAGATTAGACATGCTCTGTTCGCGGCAGCGCTAAAATGCAAAACTCCTTACTCCTAATCCCTGGTTCTCACCTACTATACCAAATTTACCTGCCATTGTTCCTTTCCTACCTTGTCCTTCAATTGCAGCCCAACAATATTGAAGGATAAAGTATCTGCAAAGATAACTTTCAGAATGTTCTCTACCTCGTGGATTTAACTTAGATTAAGTTAATATTTTCAGAAAGGAAGATCAATATTCCCTTGTGATTTTGTTGACTAAAATGTAAGAATACATAAGACATAATTTTACTTTTACATTAATTGGAATAATTTATCTAATATGATCCTTTGCTAACCAGTAAAAATAAGGGAATAAATGAATGAATGATAAAAGACAGATTATGGAAGGCATTTTTTTAAAGAACTAGACAAAAAGCTAAACATTTGCATAGCCACTGAAACTTCCTTTAAATGGGTTTCCTTTCCAGCTTGCATATGTGAAGAGTGACCTCTTATCCATTTACATACCTACCCAGAAGTCATGTGATAGGGTTTTGCGTCAAGCTGTCAATTATGATAACAGACACAATAAGAACAGCTCAAGTGTTGATAGCCTGTTTCCTGACTTCATTGAAAAGCTTTGTTGATAGTCCACTTGTGTCCTTTCAATTGCTTGCCTCTAATAAAAGACTACCTTTCCAGTGATTTTAATGTACCAGATTTGGCTCTGTCATTTTCCAGGACAAATATTATAAAGGGATTTCAAATAATACCTTAGTTAAAAAAAAAATACTATAGAGAGAATTCCTTAAAAACATTTTTTGTAATAGAAATTTTCAGTGTAATGAAAACTGCTTTCCAATTCTACTTTTAAAATTCTATGAAGGAAAGTGTTCAAAATATTTCTATATAAGGCAGCCCAGTAATTGATATTCAAATTGTACCATTATATAGTCATGCAAGAGATGTAACATGCTGAAGCTCAAGCACCATAAAACCCATGCAGTTGTGATAGATAATGCAAGACCTGAATTGATCAGGCACTCATTCATCAGCTCAAATAGTAGGTGAAATATATAATCAGTAGATTGATTGTAACTTTAAGATTATGAAAATAATTTCCTATATCTTCTAAACCCAGTTCATCATTTGACTTTGTTGTTGTCTCACTTAGTAACTGTCCATTTATTCCATCTAAAATCTCAAATTTATACCAAAAGTTAACATGTACTTCAGTAGTTATTCTGAATAATAATCTTTTATTTCTATTTAACAAGAAGCTTCTTTGCTGTACATTGTTGTTTCCAACTTGCAATAATTTTTTTTAATGTTTGTATTAATGTATAACAGTAAGGACTTATGTTTTCATTATGATCCTACACTCAAATACAAGCAAATCAACCGGGAGCTAGATCTTTTAATACTGATGAATTTTCTATGATAGCAAAGAAAGAAGGACTAGAATTAGGAAATTAATTATGAGGTTGACTAAATAAGAAACCAGTGTCAATTCAAGTAAGGTGTCTCATACTTATACTACAATTGTTAGACAGGATTATGTGAAATTTTGTATTTTCTAAGCAAACCTCTGCTAACTAATTTGTATTTTCTCAAGGAGACAAAGCTTGGAAATGTCATTGCCTATTACAATGCATATGCACAGTGTGCTCAGGAATATAGGGAGGGAGGGAAACGCTGCATTTTACTAAACTTCTATGAGGTAAATTGGAGTTTTTGTTTTTTTTTCCTGAAAAAGTTCCAAACCATAAAGAGACATTACTCAACAGACTAAAAGAATTCAGTTTGTCAAAGCAATACCCCGAAGTTCTTTAAGCCACCGTACCATCTTCCAGTAGAAAAGTTAAAGAAGAATGAAGCTCAAGTTGAAAGTCTGGATTTTAAGATTTCACCCATGCCAAAAGCGAATGCATCAACTCAGCCATAATTCCAAAGAGAGTCTAGTTCCAGACCTTGAGCAGCACTCAAGACTGTGTCAAAAGTTAAAGGAAAATTTTAAAGTTCTGATTAGCTGGCATGAACCAATTATTATTATAACTAATTAGAAAGGATTCTTCTTAATGGAAAATGAACAGTGGGTGTACGTTCATCGTTTCAAGTATTTTCCATGATTATATGATTTAATTTGTAAGATTCAAATATATATCATATTTATAATTATGGGTGAAATTCTAGTGTCAGAAAAAATTAGGATTTGAATGCAATTAGCAACCAGTACTAATTAGCAATAACTATTATGAAAAGGAGCACAAAGTTGTATAATTATTAGTAACAACTGCATGTGTACCAAGTGGATGGGTATAAAATCATATACTTTTACTACTCATATTTGCCAATATGAACATATCACTCTAACAGGAGATAGGGTTCAATTTAATATTTTAATATTTTCTACCTAAATTTAACAATGCCAGTATCTTTGTGGGAGCCCCTGTAGTGTAGAGCCTAAGGCACTTGACTACTAACCAGAAGGCTGGCAGTTCAAACCCACCAGCCACTCCTGGGAAGGAAGGTTGGGCAATCTACTTCTGTAGTGACACTGCCTCGGAGATCCAAGGAGGGGTCACACTATGAGTCAAGTCCAACTCGACGGCACATAACAACAACAATATCCTTGTGAGTTAGAAATGACCATATTGAAAGTTCTGTATGTGTCATTTTGTGGGTAGATTATTTATAAGAGAGTCAAAATTATTCAACAATTTTAAATTTATTGTTAACTTTAATTTGTGTAGGCTATATTAAAGTTCCTTTCTCGGGAAAAAATAGCACTTAACAATGAACATCAATACTTTTCATAACCTAAACGGATAAATCTTTATAAAGCAGTTGCCAACGAAGTGAAGAATGTACCTGGTGACAATATTTATTCTCAAGGGGTCATGTATTATACAGGCGATGGAGAATGTTTAAAAGGACCTCTCTCAGACTAAAACCATTGCCTTTCTAATTTTGAATTTCTCCTAGCTAATATAAAATGATTGATTGCCTTTATTTCATGTACCCCTTGATTTTTCTTTTCATTCATCATTGAGTGCTTTAAACAAAATGCATTTAGAACCCTCCACTAGAAAAGTGGTCTCTTTTAAATCTTTGTGAAGTAATGAAAGAACACAGTAAATCAATCTCATTTCTGCTGTAGGAAAGGATAACCTTTACTCCACTGAAGTCATTTTAAACTATTTCTGTTCCAACTTTCCTGAACAGTAAACATAAAATTTCATTTCTATAATACTTCTAAAATTTGAAAGAAGAAAAGTAATTGGCTTTTCATTGGAGCCTTAGTTTATTAACATACATGTAGAGTATGATATGCACATACATTTACTTTCTGCATGCCTCTAAGCTGTCACTATATGAATTAGGCATATTGGGCTTCTTTGATTCAAAAAGTAGCACTGCCTTTCATTAACAGAGGACATATTATCATCTGCATGGTACTTAAAAGTGAGCATTACTTTCTTGGCTATGAAGCTCATAGTTTTTTCTGCCAAGGATCAATATACATCCTATCTACCAACCACAGTTGACTGAACAAAATATATTTACATTGTAAGTGGTCTTCACTTGGCATTGCTAACTTAAATTTAACAAGTCATGGTCTTTGATGAAAAAACTCATTTTTTCCAATCAAAATTTGCTCATAACTATACCTATACTAAGATTCACATGTGTATGATGCTAGTTTAGTTTTCCTGATTTATCTTTAGATATGTGAAAGAGGAACAATTTTTAAGGAAATGAGCTGTTGTTTTGTGATGATAATTAAATGAGGCTCCAAAGCTGGATTAGAGAGAGGGGAGGGAAAGATCACTGAAAAATACATGGAATTGGTTATAATATTCTATATGTGTTTGGAGCTAAAGGTTTAAATACTGGAGGTACATTTTTATGAATTGAAAAGTAACTGGAAATTAGAGCTATACCATAAAGAATAATGCAAATCCCATGAGAAAAATATTTCTCAAAATATGTGGAATGATTTTGAAAAGAACAAGTAAACCTATAAACCCTATATATGCTTAAGAAAACAACACAATGAACACACATTTGTCAAAAAGAACCATATTATAGTAATTATAACACATTTCATATTATAGCAATTTTAGAGGTGAAAAAAAGCAACAGTCCAGAGAATTATGTTGAAAAGCCAATGGATGGCAAAACCACTAATTATTATTTGGTATTTTCATAACTGTGTGCAGATGTTTTCAGTTAGTTCTCACTCTTTTGTTTTGTTTTCTCTTGCTTTTTAAAAATCTGGCAAAACATCAAGTGTCTTGAGTAAGCTATCATCTTTATGATTTTTCTCTGAACTCTGCATGTGGTGACCTTTAATATATGCAGTCTGCCACCTTGGCCTGCAACTGGGAAAGATGTGAGAATTCCACAGAGAAGCACAGTTATGTGGTCACAATAAACACAGCTATGAGGACAAGTCTAGAACTAAAGAAGCAGGCATGACTACCTGCACAGGCTTTCTCTATATTTAAAAGTCATGGATTCCTGTGTATACAGCTTAGAAGTGAAGAGCAAGTTAGTAATGCCAGCTCTTTCTTCACTGTAGTGCATTCTTCCCTATGTAATATTTTGCACACAGTTAATTTCAAAGTACTCTGCTATCAAAACTTGGGAGCACCAAACATACGCATCATCAAATATTTTTAAATTCTCAAGCCTTTAGATCCTGGAGCTAGAATCATGAGATTTTTGTATTGGTATGGCCCATGTTTTTGATGGTGGCTAATCTGTTTATAAACCACCATTAATCTGGGCTATATATTTTCACAGTTTGTGTAAACACTTCATTTGCACTAAATTTACAGCATTAATGAGATGTGAAATTCAAAATGCTACTTGAAACATAAATGATGTAAGAAAGTAGAACCCCCAAAGAAGTGTTTCATCACATCTGAAATCAGTATACTGATTTAATTTAAACCTATCAAAATAGGAATGATGTGTCGCCTGAGATTTTGGCTTCATAACTCATCTTCTTGGACTAAATCACAAAAATGATGGGTAAAACATCTGGAAAGTATGAAATAGCTCCAAAACACAAAATGTGTATTGCTTCTACTCTAACTGGCTTTTAACTCAGTCTTCAACTTTTGTCTTTGAAAGCTATAAGCTAGTAAGTTCTCAATAGTCAAGAAGACTGAGAAAAGTACTCTTTGGCTATGAGAGTTCATGGATGTTATCAATACAGGCGACAGAGATGGAGATGCTCATGAGCCAATTTGAGACACCCTCTCCAGAGAGGCAAGAAACAAAGGATAAATGAGAAAGTATTTTGGAAAATGAAATGATTAGCTTCTGTCTCATAAGCCCCATGAACCCCATTCTGAGTCCAGAGCTGAGAGGCAGCATGGAGAAAAGCACCGATGCCAAAGCATGGCTACACCATTACACCTTGGTGAAACTTGCCCACCTGTTGCTGATGTAGGAAGGATGGGTCTCTTGGGCTTAGTCCCACATATCGATTGGCTTGAGATGTGCCTGAGGCTGTGTAGGCTGATTAAGGAAGAACAAAAACAAAGATAAAAATTGTGAACTATAGAATGAACACCCTGTCCATGTATAAGAAACCCAGAGAAGTGGGATTTGCAACCAAAAAAAAGAAAAAAGAGTCTCCATTTCTCTTCTCTTTTGTCTGAGCGAATACCAAGAAATGGTAGTTGACTTCCAATCAACTAGCTTACCCCCTCCCCCAAAAAAAGAATCTATGCATATCCCATCCTTTTGTGTGGGCCTATCACATTTATGTATTCTCGAGTCCTACAGAATGACCAAGGACTGATTAAATAGATCCTTTCTCTAGGTGTACCTTTTAAATAGAAATTTGTTGTTTAATAATGGAATAGTCAGTGATGGTCTGTGATTCTGAATGTAATAGCAGACTGGAAGTCTGTCAGGAAAAAGTGAAAGCTTTTTAATAATGGGATTTAAACAGATGTGCTTGATGATGTGGGATGAAAAAATGTTTCACTTAAGAGAAAAGAAAATCTAGCATGACTAACACGAAGCATGAGCCCATTTTTGTTGTATTATGCAGCATGAAATAGCTCAGTATTTTATTTAACGTAAAAACGACCTGAAGTTTGATAGCGACATTTTATAAAACTAGAAAATTCATGTCGTTTTTTCTGTAAGCATAAGAAATCAATTTCTTGTGACTGGCCCAGAATGGGATTGATGGCACTTTTAAACTACTTTGCCACCAGGTAGTAAATACCTATGGTGAATGCTAACAGAATGTTTAAATTGCTAAGGTCTCACCTTGCAAGTATTTTTTGGTACAGAGTGAATTTTTCACACACACACAAAATTCTCTCTATTGCTAAAGATTTTCCTTTCTTTATAAAAAGAATGTATCTAACGACCTATTTCTTTCCAGCACTGAGCAATTCCATTGTTCCGTGATGGAATAAGCAGAAGAAATACTTTTTAACCATATATTTACATTTATAGTTTGGATAAAGTTCAAAATGTTTTGTTTAAAACTATTAGATTAATAAGGATTCCAGACATCAATTTTAAATTGACTTCTTAAGAAAATCAATATATTAGTTCTGCCACATGCATTTGAAGGATTGGAGAATTTGATCCACTGAGATTTATTTAGACTAATTTCTTAAAAAAGCATTGAAGATGCTCACAATTCATCTTTTAAGTACTCCTTAATAAAATATTCATACAAGAATTAGCTGTAAGCAGGTGGTGGCCCCTACTAGATCTCCAGGCTTCTGGAAACCAATAAGGAGCATGGGCACCAGAGAAGCATCACCCATAAAGAGTGGGCATGGAGTTTGTGCAACTCTTCATTTTCAATCATGAGAAAGAGGTTGCCTTTACTGACTTTCAATGACCAGTTTCTCATTATCAGGGGTGCCTGGAGAAATAGAGCTACAAGTTAATCTGTTTATAGAAAAAAACTACTCATTAGATTTAATTTACTTAGGAGTGAAAAATGGAAAGATACAGTCATCTTTATATAAGCAAGATATTCCTTTTGAATATTTTGCAATCTTAATAGATTTGATCTCTTTCTGATCAACCTGTAAATATAAATCAATTCATTAACAGGCTGAAATGAGCCGTGATCATTTGGATCTGATCTCATCTATTGTTACTACAAGAGTAAGCACCAGAAGTTTCTAAAACTAAGTTTTAATAATTTACTCTATGATAGTCTTGTACTTCTTTCTTCAATGTGTTGTATATGTGTGTGTGTGTGTTTAATCTTTGTTTTCCAATTGCTTTTATTTAAAATGTTGACTTTGTTTGACCAAAGATTAAATGACATCACTTTTAAAACCTGGATCCATTGTTTTAGTAACTGTGATGTATATAGCTAATCTTTAGAACAAAAGCAATTTTAGTCTTCTTGACTGGGTCTCATCCATCTGTGCATTCTGGGAAGCAGTTACTACTATAGAACCCTCTAGTAACAAACAGGTTACTAAGTAGCAATGATTATTCACAGGTACTAGAGGTACTGTCTTGTCGCTATGAGTCAGATCTGACTCGACAGCAGTGAGTAAGTAGTACAAGCCTATATGAACTTACTAGTCTGTGGAACTTCATGAATTTTAAGAAAAAAAAAAAAAATGTTGAATTCACCATACACTCAAAGCACCGCCCATTTTTTTGTGGGGAGGATGGTAATGAGGTTCCTCCCTAGTCTTTCAGAAGCTACAAATATAGAGGATCTTTGCAATGGCTGGGTAAGGATGAGCCAGTGGTGTCTCTGAGTGACTCTGAAATTTCACATAGGAATTTCTAGAGCATGAGGCTTTTCTTGCTCTAGGAGGGAAAACAGAAGGCCTGGATTTCAAAGATATGTACAACTGATGGGAAACATGTTCATTCCTCCTGGGTAGGGTCCTTTACCAACCTGAACACATCACAGATTCAGTTCTAAGAAGCTAGTAGTTTGGGTGAAGCCAATTGAAAATTAATTCTTTGTATACTTCTGTATGTTCTATATGAAGAAGCGAAGGGATGGCTTGGCTCAGGCTTACATGTATTATGCAAGTGCACTGGCTAAATCTCTGACATTTAAAATGTCATGGCCATGCTAAAAAACATAGTATCTAATGTACCATGATAGGAAAAATAACCAAAAAGTTTAAAAAAAAAAAAATTGCAGATAATGAAAGCGCAGGTAGCTTACATGTGCCTGATACTCAGCTTTGAAATGCTCCTGCCTGCACCCAACATTGTGTGACTGTTTCTAACAATGACATAACTTACAGTAATGTAAACATGCAATTATCTCACAGAGGCACTGATTCAGTCTGTCTTGTGGAGGGACTTGATTTCTATAGGAATGCTCAAATAAGTAACAATTATCTAATCTCTCTTTGGGTGATATAAAAACCTTATACACTACATTATGTTATTCAGTGCAATTTAGATGTATACCTTGAACAAGCAGGCATGCTTGATTATTTTATAATACCTGTTTACTCAAATAAGTAAGCTTCTCTCTTTTCAAATATGATGCACTGATTGAAATTTGACAAGAGAGAGCATGTGATAGCCAGGCCACAGACATGCCTGCCAGTTCCACATAAATGAGAAATCTCCATCTTGTTGGGTAGCTGGAAAAGTTGGCGTGTTTTCCACCTTGGATCAGATATCCAATGGTGCCTCCGATGGACATTTCTCATTTCCTACAGAAATACTTACTGGTTGCTGTAGGTGAAGCTGCCTCACCTTCAGTGGATGTAGTGATGGGTTTAGTATCTGTCATGGTCAGGGTCACAGGTCGCACTGCACTGGGATGGGGAGAGGGTGCCAAGACAGGAGTGAAATGGCCAGGCACTTTCCCTACTACTTGACCACTGCTGTTAGGCTACAAAACAAAAACAGAATGCCAGGTGAAGCAATCCAAAAGGCAGTCATCTTGTCCAACAACTCTGCTCCACATACTCTGCCATGTAGACCCTGCACTCTGTGCATGATCACTGCACAGGCCTCTCTCAAGTCTGAGTCAGAGTGGCCAGTCAATGGTTAGTTGTAATCAGAATCAACAGGCGTTTAAAAGGTTTTCATCTTTAAAGCACTTTGTAGAGGTTTATTTGTCTTTACTACATTCCCTGAGAATCAGACACACCTGGTCCTTTTAGTTTAGTAGGCTAGAAAACCCAAGTGAAGATTTAAATGCTTAGCCCAAGTCTAAAATGGAAGCCTTCACTGAGCTAGCTAGAATGAGAACCCAGTGCTGCCTTATCTTTGCTCTTTATTGTCTACAATGAGTCCGTTGTGGCTTCTGCAATGATTCTACCCAAATGATAATATTACTCACAGAAGATAACACAAGATTATCCGGGAGATTAAAAACATCAAATACTGTAATTCCCACCATTCATCCTTAAGGCCCATTCCTCTGGATTCAAAAACGTTAGCACTCTCTCACACACAAAGATACTCAGACACACACATCAGGCAATTTAGAGTCTAGGATCTCCATTTTACTTTTGGTGATTTACACATACAAGCAGAGAGAAAGAGATCTAAAGCCTCTAAAACTTCAGATCCATACAATGATATAAAATGCTAAACTTGGATTGCCCTTAGACCTACAAGTAAAATACTTTGGAAGTAAATTAAAATGTACTGAAGTGAAATAGAGAACAATTAAATATACACTATTATTTGAGTTACTCTTCCATTGTTTTACATGGAGAGTTACATACAATATTGATTGTTGACTTGTATGGGAATTCACTCAGAAAATCTCCTGGCCAATGATTGGGAAGATACTATTATCTGTGTATTAGTTTTTGGGTACAAAGAGAGTTTACATGGTAAGACAAAATCCTAAAGGGTACACTATTTGAAGAAATTCTGGTATATACTTTTCTAGGCAGAGGATGCTATTTTGTACTCTTGCTGGTTCTCCACTATATTGCACACATAACAATTTGCTAGATGTTCTTCATAAATATTTAGCCCTTGTCATTTGAACTGAGATGGCAATGAAGCAGAATATTTATCTAAATACCTGCATATAAACTACAAGTATATATTTCTGTAGAGAAAAAGAGTCATAATGAATAACACTTAACTATTGTGACTTAGAGACATGAGCTAAGGCTTTGGTTGAGTTCCTCAGAGTCTACGTTATTTATTCTAGAAACAGAGTAGACTTCTTGAATATCCTGACTATTCATCATATGTAATTTTAGGTGTTGAACATTATGTGAGGAATACTGACCATAGCTTCCCCCTGCAGAAACCTATGGGAAGGTTATATCTTAAACTTAAATGGAAAATATTCCATTCAGTAGCTTTCTTGTCTCAATATAATCATAATCATGCAGCAATAATGCAATTAATCTCCAAATTGCTGTGGGGAGGAAAAGGTATCTCAGTTGCTTGACGTAACGATCAAAATCAGTGCAGCGTTGGAAGATATTGGGAAGGATCAGTTTACTAGGTTGAACTTGTACCCATTTTCTTCAATTTCTAGAGCTAAAAAGGTGAATATCGAGAGTTCTAATTTGAAGTACAAATTAATTGATTTTGAGTTGGCGTTTAAAAAGCAAAGCGGATATAATGTTGCTACCAAAACAAATTTGAAGCTTAGTATAAAGATCCATTTTTTCCTTTCAGGGGAAAAAATAGCTCGTTTCTAAAGCAGGCCATCAACTCCTGGTTATGTGAACATGACAAATGATTGCTTCGTATAACCTACTCAGGAAAGAAGAGAAGTCTCATTTTATCATTGGTCACACAGTCAGTGAGTGGTAAAAATGTTTCTGGATACAACATTTACCAAAACATTTTGAGAGCACCTACCTGAGAGAGTGGTATAGAAGCAGAATGAGAGTAATGTCTAGAAAACGCTGCCACAGAATAGGATAATGAATGCCCTGCCCATTCTGCAAGCTTTGTCCACTGGAATGGAATCACAATCAACATAAACTGACAGATATTTCTCTCATTTAAATATAAGAAAAGTGACAAAACAAAGAATGCTCAAGCCAATGCAGGTAAGTTTTCTGAAGCTCAGTGTGAGAAAAATGGCAAAGTTATTTTTCTTCAGTTTTCTACTAATTTAAACAGATGATGTTATGCAATAAAGTGTTTATCTTTTAAGGCTGTTAATAGATAAGCTTTCATATTGCAGATATGAGAAGAGAGAGGTCTACCTGAAGATGAAGTTGACATAGCAGCTAAAAGGATTATCCTACTCAATTATACAAATCCTGAGAAGGGATTTAAACTGGGAAATAAAAAAACCTGAGATGAGAGTAAGATGCTTCTCTTAGAGGTTCGATCTTTACCTGGAAAATGTGAAGAAAAACTAAGAACAATATAGGCTGATTGTTACCTAATATGCCCTCTTAACTTATAAAGAAATTGAAATGGACTTAAAACGAGCACTGAATAATTAAAGAAATGCGTAACACTAAGGGCCTGATTTTAATTTGCATAATTTTTCCCCTCACAGTGCCTAATTAAGACATCAGTTTTTTAAAAAAATCCAATGGAACTCGAAGATTTTCCACACTGAATTAACGTTAAGGACTTTTAATGGACGCTTTAATTAGACTTTGTTATTCATAGAAATTCTACACAAATTAAAATCAGACCTTGCATGCACTGTTCACAGCTGAGTCTAGCAAAATGCTCCATGGAACCCAGACTTTTGAATCTAGGCTCAGACAGCAAATTTTATTTCTAAACTGATATATTAAGATCCTACAGTTTTACCTAGTTATCACTATTATTAGATCATTAAAATTACTATACCATTTTGAACATTTTCTTCTAAAATACAAAACAGTAAGTTTAGCTTAAAATTCAAAATTCAGGAATGCTGTAATTAGTTTAGTATATTAATTTGTCAATGGGGCCAAAAGTAAAGGTAACTTTAAGTAATCTAAAGATTGCTGGATATGTTGTTACTCAAAATAAAACATTCAGACTCAGAGAGGACTGTTTTGATTCATTTAAACAATTACATTAAGTCTAAAGGGACTCTTTCCATACTTTTTGTTTTTAATCATTAATTAATATGCACATCCTAATTACTGCCATTTTAATAACTAAACAGTATTAATAACAGAATGTTTCAAAACATCCCCAAAGCACCAAAAGGTATAATAAGGAGTGAACAATAGTCTTGGAAGAAAGCAGCAAAGCCAAATACCAGACCATAAGATCAAAATAACATTAACACTGATCTTAGATTTTGCAATCATTGATAAACCCAGCACTCCACAAAGACTATCTACTCTTATTACCAAATCTCTACAGAATAACCTCTCCATAGAAAGAACCACATCTCTGGTGACTGGAAAATACACGAGTCACTACATTTACAATGAATCTCTACAACTACTGCACAATGTTTACAAAAGAAAAAATAAAAGACGCTTCTAGTACTGTCACTCATTATTAAATGTAGTCATGTCTGTACAAAGAATATTCAAGTAGTCATCAAACACTGAAAATGTTTACCTTAGTGAAGCTTATTTTAATGCCTAATAGTTGGCCTATAAATACAACTGTAAGTTCTTTTGTGTGTGTTTATTTTAGCACATAACCTGCTCCTGCCTAAAATAATCACCTTGTCTCTGTGTCAAACAAGGTATTTCAGAGGTGTGAACTTCAGCTCAGAGTTTTTTTCTCAGTGTACTTTCTGCATAGACTTTCTCTTCAGTCAATGAAAATCCAAAAACATCAAACCAAAACCATCATCATAAATAAGCCCCTTTGGGGCAACACACTTCCTACCTGCCATTCAGCCCCATTTAAATGAATCACCAAGACGCTTCCTGAAGATGGATTTCAAAAGCTTGATGTTCTGCCAGACATACTGTCTGACTAACCTCTATGCCTTAGAGTTCGCCCTGTTCCATCTCCCTTAGGCTCTAACCTTATTTTCTCTCTTGTTTTTACCTGGCTGGTTTGTGGACTGGACGGGTCATAAGAAGGTACGTAGTTCTTCAGAGTATCCTGAGGATTCAGGTGGGGAGGATATCTGATTGTTGGATGAGAAAAGTAGCTCGATGGGGCTGGAGGAAGGATAGCTTGTGTTGGAAATGGCAACGGTGAGGGTGGAGGTGGAGTTCGAGTTGAGATGACTGCAGAAGACAGAAAAGGAAAGATCGATTCATCAGCAGTGAACCTATAAAACCGATCATCATTCATTAGTATTTTCATGATTTAAACCAAGTTCTCCTAAAATAACAGCTATTCTTTTATATTCTCGACATTAGTACTGATGGGCCCACACAGACATCCTGCCACACACACACACACACACACACACAAACACACACTAAAAAGCAGTATCAATCCTGCTTAAGAGATCCATGAATTTTTACAGAAAGAAGTTTCTCTTTTATGAGTTATACCATTGTTGGTTAAAGCATTTCTTTGAGCAAACTTATTTGCCAGCAAAACATATTTTCTGATTATGAAATCTTTGTCTCAAGAATCCAGATCAAGTCACAGCACGAATCAGACAGCAGAGGATCCTGGAATTTCTACCAAATGAAAACTGAAGTGTAATAACATTTTAGGTAATCTTTCCCCTATAAATATTAGCTGGTGGTTGTTTATAAGGAAAGCTAATAATTAATAAGGAATAATATCATGATATTTATATAAATGATTATGAATATTCAATATAGGGTCCTGGGAACTCTTCCTAATGAAAATGTTCCTTTCAAAACCAAAAGAGCCCTAGTCTATAACTATTTTTCATTCTACCATAATTTCTTCTGTATGTAGCTTAAAAGATGTTGTTATAGTAAAGCCAAGAATAAAATCCATTCCAATTCAAATTATAATTCTCATATACTAACTTACTCATAAATCACATATTTTACAAAGTATACCACTAAAAAATCACATACTATCTAAGGGATGTTTAATTTTATTGAACTTTAGTTTATCATTAGTATAATCATAATTTATTATTTAATTTTCTAAATATACATCAAGTTTTAAAAATAGGGAAAGAAGATAACTGTACAATCATTATCTCTACCATTTTAAAGAAAATACAAATTTAGGATGGAGACATATAAGTAACCAATCAAGCACAAATTAAGAATATCAACCAATATATATGGAAGTTTAGATTAAATGTGTTTCTATTTAATATTTCAATTCCAATTAAAGGAAATTATGAGTGTTTTGTGTTTTATGAGATATCTTAGCAAATCAAATAATATGAAAAAATAAATTCTTTCCATGACCTATAAATGAAATTTCTGGAATGACTTATCTCCAACTAATTACACACACACACACACATACACACACCCCAAAAATTTTTAAAAGATATTGCTTATCTCTCCCAAAGAAAGTTTTTCATAAGGTATAAGAAACTATGAATATATATCACAACAGAATCATAAATTCAATGGTCATAACTTTGCTCCCTGGAATATCTAGGGCACTGTTCCTTAGAATCCTCTGGATTGATTGCTATAATGCAGATTTCTGGATTTAACCACAGATCTACTGAATCAGTACCTGCAGGGGTAAGGCACCAGGGAGTGCATTTTAAACATGTACCCTATGAGATCTCTTTCCACATTGAATTTTGAGCATGCCCCATCAAATGAAAGAATGCATTTCAGAAAATAATTTGTATATTTCTTAAAGCAAAACTCCTTTTTGAAGTATTTATTTAAGAAGTATACACAATTGAAGGTATAATTTAAGGCAACACAAACATCTACATAAAATTGGGCATTCTGTCTGTTTAGGGACTTCATCTCAGCTCAATTTAACCACAGTCTTTACACACATCTGTTGGAAACCTTTCAGGAACATATATACAGCTACATCTTGGGTCCTTTGGGCATTGTTTTGGTATCAGCAGTTCTTGCAGGCAGGAATATAGTTTAAAATCATGAAAGAGATCTCCTTTCCAATGAACTGGCACAAATCCAATCTGAACTCAAATCTCTGGACATTTTGCTGCTTTGCTTAAGTGAGCTGTAGCTGGCCTGGTAGAATGCTGTATCTCAATCCAAAGTCCAAATGACTACTGTTGTGGATTGACTTGTATCCCTCAACAAGATAGGCTGAAACACGAACCTCTGTACCTGTCTGTGACTGTGATCTTGTTTGGAGAAATAGGATTTTTTCTTTTTGCAGTTGCTACCAGTTAGGTTAATGAGGTCAGACTGAAGTAGGGCCAGTCCTAATCCCTTCTGAGTGGTGTCTTATAAGAGGGGAGAACAAATAGAGTTACCCACAAATGAAGAACAGTCATATGACAGACACAGCTGCAAGCCAAGAAATGCCAACAAATATCAGGGCTACCAGAAGGAAGGATCTTCCAATGCCCTTAATTTGGACTCCTATACTCCTGAATGGTGAAAGAACGCATTTCTGTTTTTTGAAGCCATTCACACTTTGTGGTATTTTGTTAGGAAGCTCTGGAAAACTAAGATAGCTATCTAATTTTATCTACTCAATAAAATTCATTCTAGTCCTTCAAGAAATAAAGCTAAATACAAGATAGAAAATTTTTTCCTTCATTATGAAAGAATCCATCCATCCATCCAAATATGCATGAATGTATATCTTGCCTGTGAAGTCTTCTTAATTGGATTCCTTCCTCCAGTCTTGCTCTTCCCAATACATACTTCATGCTCTTTTACCAATGACTTTTAAAAAGTACCATTACAATTATGTAACTTCTCCATGAAAAAATCTTTCAGTGGCTTCCCACTGCCTACTGAATACAGAATCTCAAGCCTGGACAGTTTTAAAGGCACTGATGACTCTGCTTCTGATACTAAAGAGGACACTATTAATCCATGGAGGCAATAAAAATAAGAAAAACATTATCACCAAAAGATAAAATACGTGTGAGAAACAAGGCTCTGATTGCATATTGGATAATTTTCTTTAATTTTGTCAGAATGAGAAATATAAGGAAGCTGGCTGGATGATTTCACTTTCGCCAGAAGAAGTGGGGAAACAAAGAAGTGAGCTCTGGGCTTCAGAGTCACAGCTCAAGTGCCCCATAAAAGACCTGAAAGTTGCTGTTTGTGGCCTGAAAGAAAACCCTATTTGTTATAGTAACAGAGCTGATATTTCTGAAAACTCAGTTTTATTGTAAAAGTGGCTAAATTACAATGTCAGTTGAATTCCTCGCCTCGAGTAGTGTCTGAAGTGAAAGTGAGAGCATTGATTGGTATGAAATGGGATACTGAAATTTGGGATGGGGACATATACGTAATCAATCAGGAAAACAGGGACAATGTGCCCTTAAATTCCGTTGAATCATTCCTGCCCATAGCCCCACCCCTCCCTTCTGAACAGTTACTCCATCTTTGTCTGCTAAAGCACCTTTCCTAGAAAATCATTATCCTTTCCACTTGCATTTGATGACATTAACCCAACTGTGCCTGAAGAGTCTTTGGCCAAGATGGTGTCTGGGGCATTGCCTGAGGCATTGCATGAGGGTGATACCTTATAACACATTGCTGAATGTTCCCAAGACCCACCCCCACCACTCATTTTTTGCTTCTAGATCTATAATTAGATTTAAGTCCCACAAAACCTTCACTCAGTGTTTCAGCTTGAGAGGTTAGGAAATGATTTAATAGTTTTAACTAGTTGTTTCACTGAAGCATAGATTAAGTGGTGGCCTTCACTCTATCAAGTTGAAGTGCCAGATCTGCCGTGGCATAATGCAGAAGAAGGTATTCAAAGACTTAGGGAAACTGGCATATTAAAGTGTATTTATCAGGTTGGACTCACAGACCCACCCATGGAGTGACCAGAGGACACATCTTTTACTACAATGGTAAAGAACTAAATTGTGAAGAGAGCTCCAACATCCTTGAAGTCTGCTATGATTGCTCAGATCTGACAAATGGGTACTGATCTAACTGAATTAAGACACCTAACTACAATGGGAGCTCTGGTAGCATAGTGCCTAAGGTACTTGACTGCTAACCAGGAGGCTGGCGGTTCAAACCCACTAGCCACTCCTCGGAAGGAAGATAGGGCAATCTACTTCTGTAGTGACACTGCCTCGGAAACCCAAGGACGGTCGCTATGAGTCGGGTCTGACTCCAAGGCACATAATAATAACAACAACTACTACGATGGGGCTGACTGGACCCCTTGGTGCTAGGGACCAATTGACAGCACTTAATCAACAAAGAAGCGCTCTGGTAGCACAATGGTTAAGGCATTCAGCTGCTAAGCAAAAGGTTGGTGGTTAGAACCCACCAGGTACTCCACAGGAGAAAAATCAGGCTATCTGCTTTCATAAAGCTTTACACCCTTGGAAAATGAAGCAAGTCTACTCTGTCTTATAGGGTCATTATGACTTGGAAATGACTCAGTGGCAGTGAGTTTGGTTTTGGTTTTGGTAAATAATAAAGAAAGGTGGGCATGGTTACTGTAATAGACAGCAGAATCAAAGCAGTAATCAGAATACTTTCATTCATATGGATTTAGGACATTGACTACTTAGTCTCAGTATTTCTAGGAGTAAAACAGATGGGAAATCTACTAAATATTTACTTGATTTGTACAAACAGAAGAATTCTAGGTCAACAGCAGTCAAACTTGAAACATCAGAATAAAGAGTCACAGCCCCTCAATCAATTCCCAGACTTGAGCCAGTTTACAAACTCACAACCCCTTGAATGAAGGGGAGAGAGGTCCTCAATGCATTGCCAGAAATCTATACTGTTAATCTTTCTCCCAGCCTTCCCTAAATGAATCTACAGTGTTTTACAAGAGGGACTATTCACTGGGGAAAAGGAAATAATGAGACTTTTTGGGGATTACTGAACACTGGCTCGGAACTGACTAATTGTCAGTTCCGAGGGACATCTGACAAAATGTCCCTATGGATTACCTGTCAGAGTAGGGGCATATGGAGGTCAGGTTATTAATGCTATGAGTTGGAGCCAACTGGATGGCACATACCAATTACCAACAGTGGTATATAAGATAAGTGGTATATAAGATGATATATAAGATATTCCTTCTAAAGTGAAGGATAAATTGTTGCATCTGGCTTCTCCCACAACTGAAAAGGAGGCCCAATGCCTGGTAGGTCTCTTTGGATTTTGGAGACAACATATACCTCACTTGGGTGTGCTAGTGTGGCCTATTTATCAAGTCACTTGAAATGCTCCTAGATTTGAGTGGGGCCCAGAAGAAAGAAGGTTCTGCAACAGGTACAAGCTGCCATGCAAGGCACTCTGCAAGTTTGGCCATATGATCTGGTTGATCCAATGGTACCTGTAGGGTCAGTAGCAGATAGAAATGCTGTTTGGAATCTTTCCCAGGCCTCTATTAGTGAATCACAGTGCAGATCCTTAGAATTTTGGAACAAAGCCCTGCCATCCTCTGAAGATAATAACTCCACTTTTGAAAAAACAGTTTTTGGCTTGTTATTTGGCCTTAGTAAAGACTGAATGCTTAACCATGGGCCATCAAGTCACCATGTGGTCTCAGCTGCCCATCACGAGATTGGTCTTGAACAGGACCTGAAGGCATAAGTAAGTTACATGAGGAAGTGGCCCAAATGCCTATGGTCTCCATTTCTGTCACATTACCTTCCCTCTCCCTGTCAGCTCCTATGGCCTCAGGAGGAGTTCCTTATGATCAACTGACTGGGAAGTGGAAACTCGTGCCTTTCTTACAGACTGTTCTGCATGATATGCAAGTACCACCCAAAAGCCATTTTAGGCTTCTCGTGCCTCTGGATCAATAGGCAAAGAAGGGCTGGTGTGACTGATCCTCATTACCAGACCAAAAACTAAAAACTCACTGCCATCGAGTTGAATTCAACTCATAACGAACCCCTTTGGGTTTATGAGGTGGTAAATCCTTATGGAAGTAGAGATTGCCTGATCTTCTTTCCGCAGAGTGGCTGGTGGGTTTGGATTGCCAACCTTCTGGTTAGCAGTCAAATGCCTTAGGCATTTGGTGCCTTACACCACCAGAGGTCCTTCAAATTGATATTATATAACAAAGATAAAGAAGAATATTTCTGGAATATAGAAGATCTATTGGGGTGTCTCGTAGTAAGTAACATGATGCTCTTTGATTAAAGTCAATGGAAAACTATAGCAACCCAATTCCAACATGACTACTAATGGCCCAGACTCCAGGAATGAAGATTTGGGTCACTCCACCATGCAAAAAACCACAACCAGATGAGGCTCTTGCTGAGGGTAATGGGAATACAAAATGGGGAGTGGAAGAAGGTAGTTCTATATATCAACTATAACCACATGACCAATTGCAGCTTCTTCCTTGCTTTATTTTAGGTTCTGTGTGTGTGTATGTATGAATGTATACATACAATTTTAGCAAATGTTGTTTTCTTATAAACTGTAAGATGTAAACAGGGCTAGTGTATTTTCTTATTGTACACATGCTAAGTTGTATCATGTTAGGTACAAATATGACTTTATAATTGTCTTTACTTAGAGATTATGTATGGTTTAAGGAGATGTGTATAGGTGCCAAGCTGGTAAGGGGTGGACTGTGATGGTTAATGCTATGTGTCAACTTGGCTAGGTCATGATTCCCAGTATTGAGTAGTTGTCCTCAATTCTGTGATCTGATGTACTTATCTTTCATTTTGTGATATTATGTAATTATCTAACATTTTATATATTGTAAATCATAAACTCTATATGTTAATAAGATATGATTAGTGTAGGGTATATGGAGTCATAGCCTTCTAAGAAGGCATGCTTCAAGTCCCACCCTTACTCAGGTCCTACCATTACTCAAGTCATGCCCTTACTGAAGTCACACCCTTAGTCAAGTCATACCATACATTGATGTAACAGAAGTTTTTTGGGGGCTGTGACCTGCATCCAATACATATATGGATGTTCTGGCAAGGTTCTGGATCCTGTATCTGGTTCATCATCATCTGACCTCCAGTTCCTGAGACTTGAGCTAGCAGCCTAACCCGACCTGCCAATTATGGGATTTGCCAGCTTCTACAGCCCTGTGATCCAGAAGCCTGCCATCTGACCCACTGATTTTGGGATTTGCCAGTTTCTGCAGCCCTGTGAGCAAACAGCCTGTCATTTGACCTACTGACTGTGAATTTATCAGCCCCTTCAGACACATGAGTCAGGAGAAGCCTCCAGCCTAACACCTGACCCATGGATTTGGGACTTACCAGCCTCCACAATCACATGAGCCATTTCCTTCCTAGAAAGCCTAAGACTATGTTGGAAAAATATATGATGAAGGACCAAGATGAAAGACTTACCTAAGTGTCCCACATATCATTATGGAGAGAATCATTGTTTACTTTTTTGCAGATTTAGAAGTATTAATATTTTAATCAGGTATCTTAATAAATAGGTGATTTGACATCTAAGTTCGTTTATTTTCAAATATTCAGTGTTAAAAATCTATGAAATAGATACTGGTTTATACCAGCAGTATAAAGAATAAACAGAAAAAATTTTACCACATCAAATTGTGTATTTCCCTCTTAATTTTATATTTCCTTCATTACAACAATAAAAGACATCCATTTTTTCCCACCACCATTAGCAAAACCTCAATGCCCACACACAAAAGCTGCCTCTTTCTTCCTCCCTGCTACTTCTGGTAACCACTAATAATCTTTGGGGTATTATATATATATTTTTTCCTATTTTATTAAGATATTAAACATAAGATCAAGTATATTATCAGACATACATTTTTAAAGTATGGTATTGTGGTTGTTATGTGCCGTCGAGTTGCACCTGACTCATAGCGACCCCTCCTTGGGTTTCCGAGGAGGTATCAGTACAGAAATAGATTGCCCAACCTTCCTTCTGAGGGCATAGTAACAATAAATATTGACATACATTTACAAATCATAGCTAAGGACTTTAAGAAATGTTACATCCTTTGAATAAAGATGTAAAAACTATATTCCAGGGTGAAGGTTAAGGAATTGCCTAACCATAAATTTAAAACAAATAGCGTATCTATATAAACATTTACAAATTAAACTTTTTCTACCTACAATTCAGTTTACTCCTGTGAAGAGCTTAAGAGTATTAAGTAAAAAATCTCTAATATTGCTTATCAATTGCATCTCATTTTCAATTTTTGAGAAAGAATTTAGTATTAGTTGTCACCTAAATTTGATGTCATTGTTAGGTGATGCTGTTAGTGTTCCAACTCATAGTGACCCTATATATAATTGATCGAAATACTGCCCAGTCCTGCATTATCCTTACAATTGTTGCTATGCTTGATTCCAGTGTTGGAACTACTGTGTCAATCTATCTCACTGAGGGTCTTCTTCTTTTTCATTGACCCTCTATTTTACCAAGCATGGTCCCTCCTGATAACATGGCCAAAGTACTTAAGATGAAGTCTTGTCACTGTTGCTTTTAAGGAGTATTCTGGCTATACTTCTTCCATGATAGATTTGTTCATTCTCTGGCAGTCCACGGTACATTTAATATTCTTTGCCAACACCATAATTCAAAAACATTAATTTCTCAGTCTTCCTTATTCATTATCCAGCTTTCACATACATGTTGTCGCTGTTGTTAGGTGCCATTGAGTCAGCTCTGACTCACAGTGACCCTATGTACAACAGAATGCAACAATGCCTAGTCCTGTGACAGCCTCACAAGCCTTGCTATATCTGAGCCCAACGTTACAGCCCCTGTGTCAATCCATGTCATTGAGGGCCTTCCTCTTTTTCACTGGGAGCTCTGGTGGCATAGTGCCTAAGTCATTTAACTGCTAACCAGAAGGCTGGCAGTTCAAACCCAGTAGCTAACCTTCTACTTTACCAAGCATGATATCCTTCTCCAGGGAATGGTCCCTTCTGACAACATGACCAAAGTAGGTAAGATGAAGTCTGGCCATTCTTGCTTCCAAGAAGCATTCCAACTGCAATTCTTCCAGGACAGATTTGGTAGTTCTCTTGGCAGTCCATGGTACTTTCAGTATTGGGTTGGGGCAGGTATGTTTTAGCCCTAAAAGTGACATCTTTGTTTTTAATTAAAAAAGAGGTTTTTTACACCAGATTTTCCCAGAGCAATATATCATGTGTTTCTTGACTGTTTCTTCCATAGGCATTGATTGTCGATCCAAAATAAAATGAATACCTGAAAACATCAATATTTTCTCCTTTTATCATGATGTAATTTAAATTACAAATATAAAATATTGGCTTCTTGTTCCTATTGTATTAAGATATTAAACATAAGATCAAGTATATTATTCCACATGAAGATTATGTGCATATAAAACAGCTGTCAAAGAAAAATATCACTTTTAAAAAATGAATTAAATTCTTCAAAATTATTTAAATATTGACTGTATATAGAAAAGAACATCTACAGAAATCATGTCTTTCTATCTTAATTCTATTAGAGATACTCTAAACTCCGTAATATACTTGATAATCAATCTTTCCCTTAATAAAATATTTAGAATAAGGACCAATGCTGAAATTACAGTTAACTATGTACCCCATGTTTTCTAATTCTTTTTGACTGTAAACTTTCCAATAAAGGCTGGACAATCTACTTCCATAAAGATTTACCGCCTCAGAAACCCAATGGGGGTTGCTATAAGTCAGAATTGACTCGATGGCAGTGGGCTTGGTTTTTTGGTTTGAATGTTTTTAAATTGATGGCTTCAAAAATCTTTTTTTGTTAATTAACAAAAAGGATATTTTATCAACTATGATCCCCTGCCCCTTTTTGGTTGAGAAAGTGCGGTCCCCATTGCTAAACTTATAAACATTTGCTCCATCTACTGAGTGTTTGGGCCCTGTAGACAAGAGTGAGACTTCTCATATATGCTTGAAACTTCTCACCACTGTGTGCAACTCCAGGAATTCCGGGGTGGTGGTGCTGGGGGAAAGTGCTCAATCTGGGGGAAGAATCCTGTGGAGATGTTGAGCTGAACAATGGCTTTTCAGGCTTCTTCATAGTAGTTGGAGAGGACATGTCTGCAAAGGAAGAGGGAGAAGGAAAGAAAATAGAAGCTTTATGACCTTAAGCTATAATGTTCACTTTACCATATAAAGAGATATTTTCCAACATTTTTGTGTTTTTGTACAACGGCTGTTTTACAAAATGTATACTAAGCAACAAAGAATGGCTCTTCTGGAGCTCTGACATATCTGTCAGTAACCATCTCCACTGATGCTATCCCAAGGCTTCATTAAAACTATCATCAGAATTATTCCACTACTAAATAAAACCTGAACTTCTGAAAACAAAAGTTTCATGTTTCCTTTGCTCCCCGGGTTCAACATTTTTTTTTTTTCATACCTCAGCATTTCATTATTAGATTTATACAATTCAGAGATTGGTCTTTTGTCCTACTGAATATGCTGTGAAAATAATATAGGGAAACCTGATCAAAATTAAAAAAGCAACCTGTAGATACTCTGGCAAGTATATCATTAATATAACATTGTTATGGAAAAATCACTCACTCATTTAACAAAAATATACATTCTTTAATTTTTTCACTTTGTATAAGTTTAATGGGTTCTTTCTATTTGCTAGATAAAGTGAAACAAACAAACAAAAACTCACTGCCTTTGAGTCAGATCTGACTCATAGCAACCCCTCCTTGGGTTTCGGAGGCTGTATCACTATGGAAGTAGATCGCCCAATTTTCCTTCCAAGGAGTGGCTGGTGGGTTTGAACTGCCAATCTTCTGGTTAGCAGTCAAATGCCTTTGGCACTATGCTACCAAAGTGAGGATGTTAAAAAATACCTAAAAAATAATTCTGACTCTAGTGATGCTCACTGCCAGTGAGAAGGAAAATGATGAAATAAATGGTTGTCAATAGTCCAGATGGAGTAAGTATGTTGAGAGCAGGGAGACTGTCTCATTTGCTGCTATTTCATCTGTGGCAATGCAGAGTGGCAGTGACTACCTCTGCTTCCCCAGGTTAAGGAAGGCATCCCCAGAGGCACTATGTTTAAATTGTAATCAGGGATAACATTCCCAAAGAGAGGAAATGTTTAGAAGGTAGGAATGAACTAAACAAGTAATACCGGTAGTCTATGGAATGGTGGAATATAGAGGTGAAGAAGGAGAGAAAACAGGTGGCAGGACCCACACAATCATGGGCCATGGATTTTGAGTGTAAATGTCTGAATGAACAATAACCTGATGGGGGACTGCTACCGATGGAGGAAATAGTATCACAATTACAGTTTAGAGCTACTCCTCCAGAAAGGAGACAGAGGATGAATTAGCTGAAATGGAGCTAGCAATCAAGGAGAACACTTAAGAAGACAGATTAATCAATACTTCCATTCCATAAATATATATCCAAGGCCTAACTTGGGTCAGACACTGTGCTAGTTACTGGGGACATACAATGGTGATCTAGACTAAGCTTCTGCCTTTGTAAAACTTAAAACCTAGTAGGGCATAGAGACAAGTCAAAAGGAATTATAAGATGGGTTAAGAAGTGTAAGAAGTGTTATGATAGGGCAAACATTCAAGGCCTGTATTCATTTATTCATTCTACAAGTATTTATTACTGCCAGAATATAGACCATGAGAGCTTGAAATAAGAGTGGGAATGAAGCTAATGCAATAGATAAATTGAAGTAACCCAGTTCAATGAATAACTGGATGTAGATCTTCATATTGGGTGACTAACAGATTGCATGGTACAATTAACTGGAGGAGGGAGGAAACTCTGATTGGTAGAACAGATATGTCTTGTTTTCAATAACTTGAGTAATTTTGATTTCATGATGGTTCATAAATTTCTATAGTAAAATGTTCCAGAAATGATAGGTGTTATAAAATCTACATTTTTATTATCAAAAAATTTAAGTGTAGATAGATTGATGGATACCATAGTAAAGGACTCCAATGTACTCTCATCTCTCAGGTTCAACATATGAGCTCCTGGCCAGTTTTATTTCATCTTTACCCCCAACATCTATTGTATTACTTTAAAGTTTATCACAAACAGCTTATATTTTCACCTAGAAATACCTCAGTATGTATCTCCAAAAGACAAACAAGGCTTTATTAAAAGAGCAAAACCACAAAACCATTATTACACATTAAAAATATGTATAATTTTCATTTATAATTAATTCCTTGAAAAATTAGAAAAAGACTTTGTAGTGCTATTACTATAAAGAACTGTTATCTTTACATTTTACCACTTGAAAAATTACCATCCAATAAAACTAAATATTTGCTTTCTGCATGCTGACACTTAAAGAATGGGTATGATGCTATAAAGATATTAAACACACCATCTACAAAAAATAACAGGTATATCTCTAGCCTTAAGATACAATTTGTGATTAAGCAGCTGTCACTAACCTATCAAAACTTTGATGAGTCAGAGAACTAGTTCCTAGTATCTTCCTCAAAAAGAAATTGTAATAAAACCATAGCAATTAATGTCACTACCAAAAAAAAGATGGAGGAGGGAATAATTTAAAAACCAAGTTTAAAATATAGACAAAGAAATAATTTAAAAGCCAAGGCTTAAAATATAGACAAAGGAAGCTCATTTAGCTGTTTCCCTCAAAAATAAATTTAAAAATATTAAATTAAAAATAACAAAGTTACCCTCAAAAATGCAAAAAAGCAATTCTTAATTTCACTTAAGAGCTATGTGATTTTAAAAGGTAATACTACAAATATAGATTTTTGCTTGCTGGAAATTAAACCATAGAATTTGGACAAAATCCCTCTTATCCCTCTAATAAGTTTCCATTCCAAATTTTTTACTTAAAAGTAACTCTTATAAAATAAATTCAAAATGTATTAAGGACCTAAATATATAAACGAAAACCATACAATTCTTAGAAGAAAAACCAAAGGCAACAGTGTAAGCTCCAGCTTTTAAGAAAAGATTATCTAATATAATAACAAAAGCACAAACAGCAAAAGATAAAATAAATAAATAAGACCACATAAAAATTAAAAACCTTCATTCCTCAAACTAATTTACCAAAAACGTGAAAAGACAAGCTATCAATTGAGAGAATATCTTCAGAAACAATATAACCAACAACAATCTAATAGCCAACATATACAGAAAATTTCAAAAACTTAACAAAAAAGACAAATAACCCAATCATGCAGTACGACAAATGATTTGAATAGAAATTTCACCAAGGAGGATATTCAAATGGCCATCAAATACATGAAAGGATGCTCAGTATCATTGGCCATCAGAGAGACACAAATCAAAATTACAATGAAACATCATTTCCCTACCACTAGGATGGTTAGAAGCAAGGATGGCAAGACTTGGTGTCATATACACTGGGCATGCTTCAGGAGGCCCTGAAGAAGGATATCATGCTTGGTAAAGGAGAGAGTCAGTGAAAAAGAGGAAGACCATCAATGAGAAGGACTGACATAGTGGCTTCAACAATGGGCTCAAATACAGCAATAATTATGAGGTTGGCACAGGACCAGGCAATGTTTCATTCTGTTGTACACAGGGTCACCATGAGTTGGAATTGACTCAACGACACCCAACAGCAACAAGGATGGCTGAGATAAAAACAAAGCCAAAACAAAACAAAACAAAAAACCAGTAAATAACAAATGTTGGCAAGAATGTGGGGAAAGTAGAACCCTTACCCAATGTCAGTGGGAATGTAAAAGGTACAGCTGTTGTGGAAAACAGTGTGGTGGTTCCTCAAAATACTAAAAATAGAACTACCATATGACCCAGCAATTCCACTTCTAGGGATATACCCAAAAGACTTGAAAGCATAGACTCAAACAGAGACTTGTACACCAGTGTTCACTGTAGCACTATTCACAATAGCCAAAAGGTAGAAATAACCTAATTGTTTATCAACAGATATATGGATAAACAATATGTGGTACATATATACAGTGGAACACTACTCAGCCAGTAGGAGAAATGGAAGTGTTGATACTTGGTATAATATGGATGGATCTGGAAGACATTATGCTGAGCCAACTAAGTCAATTACAAAAGGGAAAATATTGTATGACTTCATTTATATAAAACGAAAAGTCAAATGTAAAGAGACCAAAGTTTATTTGTGCCCATTCCAAAGAAAGATGATCTAATAGAATGTGGAAATCATCAAACGGTATCATTAAAATTACAAGTAAGCAAAATTTTGCTGAAAATAAATAAAAAAGGGTTGCAGCAGTACATTGACAGGGAGCTCTCAGAAATTCAAGCTGGATTCAGAAGAGGAGATGGAACAAGGGATATCATTGTTGATGCCAAATGGATCTTGGCTGAAAGCAAAAAATACCAGAAAGATGTTTACTTGTGCTGTATTCACCATACAGAGGCATCTCACTATGTGAATCATAACAAATTATGGATAACATTGAGTAGAATAGGGATTCCAGAACACTTAATTGTGCTCATGAGGAAGCTGCGCATACATCAAGAGGCTGTTGTTTGAACAGAACAAGGGGCTACTACACAGTTTAAAATCAGGAAGGGTGTGTGTTAGGGTTGTATCCCTTCATCATACTTATTCAATCTTTATGCTGAACAAATGGTCTGAGAAATTGGACTATATGAAGATGAACGTGGAAACTGGATTGGAGGAAGACTCCAATGATAACAAACTGCAATATTCTGACACACAACCTTACTTGCTGAAAATGAAGATGACGTGAAGCACTTACTTATGATGATCATAGAGTACAGTCTTCAGTATGGATGACACCACAACATCAAGAAAACAAAAAACCCTCACAACTGGACAAATCATGATAAATGAAGAAAAGACTGAAGTTGTCCAAGATTTCATTTTATTTTGATCCACAATCAACACCCATGGAAGCAGCAAAATCAGATGTTGTATTGCACGGGGCAAATCAACTGCAAAAGACCTCCTTAAAGTTTTCTTCTTTTTCTTTTTCCTTCTTTAAATTTCTATTGTGATTTGGGTGGAAGTTTACAGAACACTCTTTAAAATTTTAAAGAGTAAATTGATGTCACTTTGAAGACTACCAAACAAAAAAACCAAACTCATTGCCATTGAGTTGATTCCAACTCATAGCGACCCCCTTTGGGTTTCTGAGGTGGTAAATCTTTAGGGAAGTAGATTGTCCAGTCTTCCTTCTGAGCAGTGGCTGATGGGTTTAAACTGCCAACTTTCACTTTGAAGACCAAGGTGCGCCTAAACCACGCCATGAAATTTTTGGTCACTTCATATGCTTATGAAAGCCAGACAATGAATAAGGAAGACTGAAGAAGAAATGATGGCTTTGAATTATGGTGTCAGCGAAGAATACTGAAAATACCATGGACTTCCAGAAGAACGAACAAATCTGTCCTAGAAGAAGTGCAGCCAGAATGCTTCTTAGAAGTGAGAAAGGCCAGACTTCATGTCACCTACTTTGGTCATGTTGTCAGAAGGGACCAGTCCTTGGAGAAGGATATCATGCTTGGTAAAGCTAAGGGTCAGTGAAAAAGGGGAAGGCACTCAACGAAATGGATTGACTCAGTGGCTGCCATGATGGGCTAAAGCCAAGCCAGGATTGTGAGGCTGGTGCAGGACTGGGCAGTGCCTCGTTCTGTTGTACATAGGGTTGTCATGAGCCAGAGCTGATTTGATAGCACCTAACAACAACAGGGATGTGAGGGGAAGCGGGGAATTAACAATGATGGAAAAATTGCATTGATTAAGGGTAGAGTTGCACAGTCGCTTATTGTAATTGCTGTCAATAAGTTGTATACCTATAAAAAGTTGAACTGGCGAAAGTTAGGGGATAGATGTTTACAACAAAGACAAAATAAATAAATAAAAGTAGTTGCTGAGGCTGCATATGTACAATCAAAAACTTCATGCAATTTGTTTCTTACTTTGGAGGTTTAGGGTCATAGTTTCGTGGAACAGGCCAATAAACTAGCCTAATAACATGTTCAGTGCTTCTGTTCTACCTCCTAGTTCTATGGATAGTGTCTGGGATTTTGAAAACTTGTATGTAGCCATTCAAGGTACAACAAATGGTTTCTATTTCCTAGAACAACAGAGGAAGAAGGAGAGTAAGGACCAGGAGGAGAAGATGGAATGTGTGGCTAACTGCCTCCATGAATAACTGCCTCCTGCCATGAGACCAGAAGAACTGGATGGTGCCTAGTTACCATTACTGAATATTTTGATCAGAGTGCATAGAAGAATCCTGATCAAAAAGGGAAAAATGCAGAATAGAATTTCAAATTCTCAAAGACTCTAAACATCCTGGAGCCTTGAAGGTTGGCTGAACCCCGAAACTATTGTCCTGAGATAATCTTTAAACCTAAAACCAAAAATATCCCCTGAAGTCTTCTTAAAACCAACAACAGTTCAGCTTAACTAGTAAAAAAAGGTCTGCCTTCAGCTCTTCTGGCGCAGTGCTTAAGGCATTTGACTGTTAACTAGAAGGCTGATGGTCAAACCCACTAGCCACTCTGCGCAAGGAAGATGGGGACAATCTACTTCGGTAAAGATTTAATGCCTCAGAAACCCAATGGGAGTCACTGTGAGTCAGAATCAACTCAATGGCAGTGGGTTGGGTGGGTTTTTTTTTTTTTTGGTTTTGAGCTCCTTCAAGAACTATCTACATGGGATCAAATTTATAGCAGCAACTCAGAAGATTAGATAAGAACCTTTGGGGGCAGTGATTTATGTTAATGGTAGAGGAATAACTCAGAAAAAGAGAGTAAGAATGGTTACAGAACTCAAAGAATGTAATCAATGTCACTGAAAATGTAATCAATGTCTCTGAAGTATACACGTAGAAACTGTTGAATTGGTGCAAATTTTGTTGTGTATATTCTCAAAAATGACAAAATTTTTTTAAAAAAGTAAATAAAATTAATTCTTATAAAAAATAAAGTTGAAATAAGTCAAATCATAATAAAGCTGATTAATATATAATAAGTCTGGAGGAGAAAGATGTGTCAGTCTGCTTCTGTAAAGATTACAGCCTAGGAAATCAACCTTCCGGTTGGCAGTCAAGTGCTTAATCATTGTGCCACCAAGTCTCCTTTACATAATAATAAAACCAAAAACCAAACCCATTGCCATCGAGTCAATGCCGACTCATAGCAACTGTTTTCAAGGTGGTAAATTCTTATGGAAGTAGATTGCCCTACCTTCCTTTCGCTGAGTGGCTGGTGGCTTTGAACTGTCAACCTTCTGGTCAGCAGTCAAATGCTTCAGATACTGCACCACAAGAGCTCTGTTCCTTACATTAAATAGTACATAAAATAAAGTTGAAAAGAGAAGAAAGGTAATAAGAAAAGAATGATCCAGTGTTTCTTTTGATGGGAAAGGGGTAAGGAGTTGCTGATGGCTGGTGAAATATGAACAAAGGAATAGCAGGTAAAGGCTAAAATCAGGCAAAGAAATTTAAAACTGATTTATAAATAAATAATTTATAAATAAGTTTATTTTAAAAGGGAAAACATTTCCAAAAGCTTTATTTTTCTTCTGTTCTTATAGCTTCCACTAGGCCCTTTTCATTTGTACCTGCTTGAATAAGAATTTCCTTCCTGGTCTCCTTTCAGCTGGCTGTCCACATTGTGGCTCATCATCAAAACAGCAATTACAATCACCTCCTTTGAATAATATTTTCCTCATTTAAAAGGTGATCATCATATCATATTGGTTCTTTCTTGCCATTCTATTTTATTTAAACTTAAGTTAAACTAATTTGCTTATGGCTTCCTAGATGGAGGAGAAGGAGCTCTGGTGGCATAGTGCCTAAGGCATTTGATTGCTAACCAGAAGGTTGGTAGTTCAAACCCACCATCCACTCTGTGGAAGAAAGACTGGGCAATCTACTTCCATAAAGATTTATTGCTTCAGAAACCCAAAGGGGGTCACAATGAGTCAGAATCAACTCAATGGCAGTTTTGGTTTTTGTTTGTTTTTGTTTTTAGAGGGAGGAAAGCCAGGAAGAATTTGTTTCTATCTCTGTGCCTTGTCTTGCACGTGACATTCCACTGAACTAGAAAATTATCTCTCTTTACCCTTTAATCAGGAGCCCTGGTGGTTCAGTACTTAAGTGCATGGCTGTTAAATGAAAGATTGCTGGTTTGAACCCACCAGCTGCTCCAAGGGAGAAAGATGTGGCAATCTGCTTCTAGAAATCCTGTGGGGCAACTCTACTCTGTCCTGTAGGGTTGCTATGAGTCAGAATTTGGTTAGATGGCAATGCAGCAGCAGCAGCAGCAGCAGCAGCAACAGCGTACTGCCATGGAATCGAATGTGACTCATTGTGACCCCTTCTTGGGTTTCCAAGGCGGTATCTAGATTGCCCAATCTTCCTTCAATGGGTACCCTTTATTCAAAGAGCCCTGATGGTACAAATGGGTAAGTACATAACTAATGACCAAAAGGTTCATCATTTTACCCACCCAGCCACTCATTGGTAGAAAGACCTGGTGATCTGCTTCCATAAATATTACAGCCCAGGAAACCCTATGGGCGGTTCTACCTTGTTACATGGGGTCGTCATGAGTTGGAATCAACTCAACAGCGTTTAGCAACAACAACCCCCTTATTCCACCTAAAGAATAAAATTTTTATCCGTTGAACCAATCTGATTTACTTTCTGCTCATATAATCTTTCCCAGGAATTTCTAAGGTCTAGATTTCATTAATGATCTTGTGTTTGTATTTTATTACTTGATGGCTTTTCCATTATTATTGCTTTGTACTCATATTATCCATAGCGTAACCTTTTTTTTTTTTTTTTTAATTGTGATTTGGGTGAAAATTTATAGAGCAAATACACTTTCCATACCTTAGATCACATACACTTTACTTTGTCTCATGACATTGACCACAATTTAGAACAATGCAACATTTCCTCTCCCACTTCCTCCCGATACGTACCGCTTCCCTGTGACCATCCCTCCATGCACTCCTACCCCCTGAGCTGTCTCCCTGTGCCT
>NW_006922171.1:128258-131512 GCF_000298275.1 Orycteropus afer afer
TATACACCTGGGAATTCAAATCATACACATAAAGTTATTGGACCACTGTCTGCCAACCCTATACATGTTCTTGGGTGCACTCTCCACTTCATATAGATACCTAATATTTCAGCCTGCCCACCCATCTATCCACCCGTATACCCGTTTGCCTTCACTGAGCCCGCCATACTATATGTGCAAAACGGTTCATCTTTGTTGTCTGTACTTCCCACGTACCTCGCTTTCTCTTCCTCAATGCCACTATATTAAAAAAAAATTGACTAATAGCTTATCTCTTATGAACGATTATTTTTAAAAAGACATAAAAAATGTGGAGGCTGAAAGAACATGCTACTGAGGAAGTGAATGTGGGAGGAAAAAAACTAGGATTAAAAGAAGGTGGAAGAGGAAGGAGGAGCTGTCTAGACAGCTTATTTTATCATCTCTTGCATGTGAAAGAAGGTATATATTAGGATTGCAGCAGGTAGTGCGGCTGAGTGAAATAACCATGGCCAGTATGTTTTAAAATGCTTGTTTTATGAATAGATATCATCAACCAATAAGTAACTGAAGGTAAAGCAAAAAGAGAAAACAAAAGCAGACTTTTGTTCTTGATAAGTGTGAAAACTGTGGTTAGGCATAAGGTTTGTGATGGACTGAACTGTGTCCCAAAAACTTATGCTAAATCCTAACCAGAGTACCTGTAAATATGATCCTGTTTGGAAATAGCAATTTCTTTTATGTTAATGAGGCCATATGGGAGTGCAGTGGGTCATCAACCTAATCCCTTCTAAGAGGTGTCTTACAAAAAGAGCTGAATAGATGCAAGCACACACGGGGAAAGGAGCCATGTAATAACAAAGGCAGATTCATCTACAAGCCCAAGAATGCCAAGGATTGCCAACAGCTACTAGACACTGAGTCCCTGGGTAGCACAAACAGTTAAGTGCTCGGCCACCAACCAAAAGGTTGGCAGTTCAAACCCATCCAGAGGCATCTCAGAAGATAGGCTTTGTAATTTCCTTCCAAAAGGGCAGAGCTTTGAAAACCCTATGGAGCAGTTCTACTGTGTACACAAGGGGTTACCAAGAATTGCAATTGATTTGCAGGCTACTAACATTAGAAGATGGCAGTGTGTTTGGTTTTTGTTTTTTGTTTAACATTAGAAGCTGAAAGAGCTAATACCATGAATTTAGACTTCTTGCTTCCAGAACTAGGAGAATATAAATTTCTGTTCTTTAAAGTCACCCACTTGTGGTACTTTTGTCATGTCAACACTAGGAACTAAGACAAGATTCAAATTGCTTAATGAGACCACATATTTTCTGTGCTAGTAATGCTAACAGTTCAAAGAGAGGACAATTAAATATAAAAATTCATTAAATAATTACAATTCTTATAATATTAGAATATAGAAAGAATTCTTAATGACAGAAGATTAGAGAGGCTAATTTAAAAAAAAAAAAGATTCACATTGATGGTGTTATTCTTCACTGTCTACACTCACATTTAGATTTATAATTGGACAATTAGCTGCAGCTTTAGAAACCAACTGTCTCATTAAATACGTAATAAAAAAATCACCATGTAAGAAAAATCTTAATAGGCTACTGATAAAAGATATTTTGGTTCATTTTAGACTTGAGTATATCTTTAAGTGTTTCACAAAATCAAGTTTTCCCATAATTTTTGCTAACCATGCTATACTCTCTTGGCACTGTATGCCAACAAACATGCATGCATCCTAAGCCCTGGTGTGTCATTCATTTCAGGGCATCACTTCAAAGAGATACAGGCTTAAGCAAATAAAGAGCTAGATCAACCCATCTCCCAACAAGGTAATTTCATCTACAAAGGGAGAGTTGCTGTGAAACGCAGCGTATGTACTTGACTCATCGGCAGCTTGCACAAATGGCGCTCCAGATGTATATCTGTTCAAGTCAGCCCAAGGCAACAATTTTGATCAATTCTAATGTGATAAAATGCTGCAGGGAAAGTGTGCAGAAACTTGTTTACGTCAGCCCTTAATTAAACTGTTGTTCACTTCCAAAGAACCTTAGGAAACACTAATGAGACATGAGTTTTGGCAATTTCTTCATCAAAGCAAAGACCCCTTCCTCAGTCTGTAGCAGCCTGTCATCTAAGTCGCTCCCGGGATAAATGTCACATGTCACTCCAATCAGTTAGCCACCTGTTAGTAGAACTTCACTGAAGTCAACTAGTGATCAAGGGCAAGCTCAAACAGCCACCTTAACACCTGCCTGTCTGGGACACCTGCCCCTTTTTCACATATAGTAGAGCAATATGTTAGTTTTTTCCAATATGCTCAGATAGATTAAGGTTACAAATTGGATTTCTATAGCGTACATAGAAAAGACATCATTTGCATTTTGAAAAATTTCTACTCTTCTTCCCTTCCCTATAATGACACTTATGGTTCACAACTATTTCAAACCAGTTATATAAGAGCATCTAAGAATTCTTGAATTTCTGGAAGGTATTATTTCAAAACACCACAGCACTGAATTAAAATACATTATCTGTGCCATTCCTATGATTTAGAATAATACATTTCTATCTAATTAACAAAGAAGCAATCTGCCTCAAAATCTTTTAAAAGTCACCTTTTTTAAGTTATTGTCTTTGGTATTTACACAGTATTCATGTAGACAAGTTTAACTGAACACCGTAAATCAAGTCACTATTTGCCCGCTTTTCTTATTTTTGAGCTTTTAATGTGAAGGTAAAAAATGTGAAGTGGTTAAAAAATGAAATAACTGAAACAATTCCTTCTAATGATTGTTAAAAGATCTTTCTTATTTTTTTACATTATCAAGCCACTGATCATTTTAGAGGAACTTTTTTTATAGAAGAAAACTCAAGATGCAATGCAAGCATGTATGTGAGAATCTTTAACTTAGAGACAGTCCAATGAGTAGAATTACACGATATCAATAAGCCTTACTAAAGTAATACCTCCTCACAGCTTTCCAAATTTCTTTATTTTTTTGGACTTTTATAGGTTTTAGACTTTATATATATACAGATAGATATATCTATATCTATCTACCTCCCTACCTACCTATCTGTACACACATACACCAAACTCCCTGTCGTGGGTTTCTGAGGCAGTATCTCTACGGAAGTAGATTGCTTAGTCTTCCTTCCGAGGAATGGGCTGTGGATTTGAACCACCAGCCTTCTGGTTAGCAGGTCAAATGCCTTAGGCACTATGCCACCAGAGTGCCTATACTCACACACACACACACACACAC
>NW_006922171.1:132002-157363 GCF_000298275.1 Orycteropus afer afer
CACACCAAACTCAATTGTTGGATGAAGGTAAAGATGATCACCATATCCATTACTCCATTGAAACTCTGCAACCAACACAAAGCAGAAAGAATAAAGAATGAGCTGAAGTGAGGAATTTCTTCTCTCCATTAAAATGTTGGGGTGGGACACAGAATAAGGGATGAAAAAGAAATTAATTTTCTACATAAACTAATAATGCTTTTTATAAGAAATGAGAAGCTATCGATCCTTACATGTGGGACCAGTGCTGGAGTAAAACATCTAAAACTTTCACTTCAGGCTACACATCCAGAGTCAGTCCTGAGAGTTGGAATAGCTGTGTTCAGAAGACAAAGAGGGTAAGGAGAAGTCAGGGAGGGTGACTCTGCCAACTGAAGACTGAAAGGGATCCTGGGTTTCTCTTTCTCTGTTTTTGTCTTGAAGTAAATCATATTGAGGAGAGGAAAATTTATAGGTTATTTACAGTTATATTATGAAAATCCCACAATTATGAATGCTAGATTAAGAGAGCATCTTACTCCCTTATTTAAGACCACAGCCCAAAGCCTCATATGTTTATTTTGATGGATTTCCCTTTGGAGAGACAGGGATCTATCTTTAACCTGTGTTGCCTGTAAGTAAAGAACGGATGGTGAGGAGAGTGTCCTGAGGGAGTGCTTACTGGAGGAGGATAAAGACAGAGATAGGGATGGCTTATACAATCCCTCATGTACCATCTCAATTTCCCTATTTCCTTCGTAATAAAATGAAGCTCTCCTGGCTCCTGGGAAAATAAGGTATGGTATAATACCTGTTTGTTGTTGTTGTTATGTGCCATCAAGTCAGACCCAACTCATAGCGACCCCTCCTTGGGTTTCTGAGGCAGTATCACTACGGAAGTAGATTGCCCCATCTTCCTTCCGAGAAGTGGCTGGTAGGTTTGAACCGCCAGCCTTCTGGTTAGCAGTCAAGTGCTTTAGGCACTATGCTACCAGAGCTCCTATAATACCCGTTGGATTAGTGAAATAAAAATGACCAAAAAGAAATACAGGGGTAGAGTCCCAAGGCATGAGGGACACTATTCTATAAATACGTTTCAGAGGACATACTTCAAAACTGCCTATAGAACGACGTGCTATATTTATATTATTGTGGATGTGACAGGGGAGTTAAACAAACCACTCCAGTACTACTAGTGGGAATGTGTAAATTTGCTAAGACAACTCTGGAGACTGGACCAGTATTTACCAAAAGCCTTAGAAATGGACATACACTTAACTCAGTAATTCTACACTAAAATGTATTTATTTCTTAAGGAAATTTCACTGAACAGCTACTTGGGACCAGTGTCTAGAGAACGACACAGGAAGGAAATAATCAGATTTCAGCATAAAGATTTATGTCAGTGATGTTCACTAAAGCTTTATACATAACATAAAAACTTGGAAAGTATCTGAACATCCATAAGCGATGGAGACATTAAAAAATACATGTATATCTAAAGAACAGCAAATTATGCAGCCATTATGAAGTGGAAATTGAATAATATGGTAAAATGGCACTACATTCCAAGTGAAAGGCAAATAATAATAATAATAATAATCTACAATGCAGCATATATCCCGTAAACCCAATGTAGTGCAAAAAAAACAGACCTACAAATAGAATATATAGAAAATGCATAGAAAAATGAATTAACACATAATGTAGACAAACATTAACAGCAGTTATTGCTATGAGATTGTGGTGATTTTATTTTCTTTGTTACATTTGACAGTGCTTTTCAAATTCTCCATAGTAATTCTTATTTTTACAATAATAATAAAAAAATAAATACATACCTTTTGGGGGGAACAAAACTTACTGTGATTATAGTCACATATTATAATCACAGATTATAGGTCATTCTCAATGATGGTTGACAATTTGGATTTTGTTACTATGTCCACCATTGTATCTTAAGAAGGAAAGGCCTCATATCGGCCATATGTATTAAATGCTACAAAAATATATAATGAAATGCTTCAATGTAACCCTCCCAATTTAGTTGGCTAAAGGTAAAACAATACAGTTTGGGGAATACAAGTGAAGAACAAAGAGTATCTGCTCCTAAAGACCCTTAGATGTAAAATTTTATGATTGTGAAGCAAAAGTGACTAAGTCTTTTCCACATACTCCAAGTTAACAAAAAGCTGTGAATGCTGTGAATGTTGTGACAAGACATATGGACATAATCCCACTACAGTAGTTTGATGATGATGCCAAATGATTCAAAAAATAATTAGCTGCCATGTTAAGAGAGTATCTTCATAGATAGATAGATAGACAGATAGATAGATATGCATATATATATATATATATATATATATTTACATTTGTCATGCTCTAAAATAACTCTGGGGAAAAAAATGGCAAGATAAGTTTAGAGGAGATAAGTATCTTCGATTAAATTTTTCAAACTCTTTTTTATGAAGATAGTTCTTTAAAGGAGAAAGAATGGTAGTCTTTTTGTCAAATAAGAGCAAATTCTTACTTTAATTCTTGAGTTATTTAATTTTAATTACAGTAAGAACATTACTATTCAGTAAACATTCTATGATAGTTTAAATCTCTCTGTATAGTATATTTAAACTCAAGCAGTAAGGAGCATGTTAGTACAAGTCTCTATCACATCCTTCTGTTTAAAAAAAAAAAAAAAAAAAAAACAGGTCTCCAGGCTACATTTACAGCCAATACAAAGTTAAAGTTCAAACCCCTTTGAAGCTCACAAACACCTTCCTGAGACATTTTTTTAAAGTCCTTTTAATAACAAAGGAGAATGCTAAAGGAATGAATACTGCATACATGAGAACTATTTAAAAAAACTTCAAAATGCTTTTGTCCATTAAGCAATTTCATTCTAACAGACAATTATAAAGTGTCTGAGCAATGTCAGAAAACCTAATTTGAAAGGGAAAGAACACCGAACAATTATGCAGAATTTGGAGTATATTTTAGTCACTTATTAAATATTGGCACAGGTAAATAGCTGCTATTCACTATGCCTCCGGGGAAAATCCCCTGGCTATGAAGTCCTATTAGTGTTAAGCATCTGAGAGCCATGAACTATAAAATAAAATCAATATCGTAACCTTAACTGTAAAAGTCAGAAAGATACTGGAAGAGTTCTAATTTAACAAGATTACAGATGAATTTTTAGAGGAGAACATTTGGGGAAAAGCCATGCATTTAGAAACATTTATGCCACAAGACATTGCAAAGTTTCTGTTGTTACTAATGTTGTTATTATCCACGGTGGTAGTGGTTAGGGTTGATTTAACTGATGTGTTACTTTAGTGGATTTACAGGAAAGTCTTAAAAATGATCTGGAACTTACTTCAAATAAAATCATTAAACCGAGGGGGTAAACTAATTGCTTGGGAACAATTATGATTTGATGTTGTTTAGTGTGGTAGGAAAAAAAAATAACGAAAGCTTTAAGGTCATCAGTTTAGCCGCTCAATGCAAATATGATTACTTGGCACAATATTCTGTTTCTCTTAATAGAAAAGTAGTCAAAATTGGTATAAATTGCAGTGTTTTAAGTTCAGCCTAACTCTGTATTTTTTTCCTCCAACACATGTAAATGAAGAAAAAAGAAGATTCTGTCAATGAAATCACTATGATGGCATATTTATTATCCTAATGGTTTTAGAAATCACGTGAAATTGATCAGTAACAAAACCTCTATTTAGTAATGGACCAATTACATTTGTGAGATAACGTCAATGAAACAGAATATTGTCGCAGGATAATGGTCTCCTATTGCTACATCCTAGTCATTTAGAGAAAATAAATGTTGCCGTCTGGCTGAGTAATTTATTTTCAAAGTAGGAGACACTGATCCCATAACAGGGTTCTGTTATAATAACTCAATCTCTGTCAATCATTTGCTGTACTAGAATAGCACAGGACAGGGCATGCAGTTGTGAGAATTTTGCATTCCTCAGGTATAAGACAAACCATATGGTGCCTCTAAGCACATAAACAGCCCTGCTGCTGCGTTATTCAGTGGGAGTATTTAAAATAAACATACACAAAATAATTTAAGAAACTGAAAGTTTTCTGAATTTCCAAAAATTTACATGTTAATGGAACACTTAAAGACTCAAAAAACTGAAGATCTTTGTATTTTTGATCCCAATTAATTTCTAAATTTAGAATGTTGGTACATAAAGGAATCTTATTATCCAACATCATTATTTTACTGATGAGAAACCTTGTCAAGATTTACTAAGGTCAAGTAATTTGTGTAAGATCACAACAATATTTAGACTTTCTTGATCATTATTATACTGCTCTAGGCATTAAAGTAAAAATCTAGAAAAGAACTAAAAGAAACATAATGTATATATACACATATATGTATGAATATATATGCAATATATATAAATGTATATATAAGTAAATTGTAAATCCTTGACTTACAACAGGATTGTGTTCCAATGACATCATAAGCTGGTTCTGAATTAAGTTGAAACCTCATTTTTTTAAGTTTTCATTTTTATTACCTTTTATTATCAGTATCTTTATAAAGGGAGCTCTGGTAGCATAGTGGCTAAGGCACTTGGCTGCTAAACAGAAGGCTGGCGGTTCAAACCCACCAGTCACTCCTCGGAAGGAAGATGGGGCAATCTACTTCCGTAGTGATACTGCCTCGGAAACCCAAGGAGGGGTCACTATGAGTCGGGTCCGACTTGATGGCACATAACAACAACAACAATCTTTATAAATCATAACATTGAACTTGTGTGAGTGAATATCTGAGAAGGATAACATCAACAAATTACCTGATGCAACACTGTAGTACATATTACTAATGATAACAATGTACCCCCCCAAAAAAAGTTGTTAAGTGTGCTTCATTGTAACTCTTAATACATCATATGTCAGGTACTACCCTGGTGGTGCAGTGCCTAAGGCATTTACTGCTAACCAGAAGCCTGGCAGTTCAAACTCACCAGCCACTCCTCAGAAGGAAGGTTGGGCAATCTACTTCTGTAGTGATACTGCCTTGGAAACCTAAGGAGGGGTTGGTATGAGTCAGGTTCGACTCTAAGGTAGTGTGTACCTATATATATGTGATAAGGAATACATAATTTTGAACACACTTATATTAAAGATTTCTAGACTTTAGAATTATTTATTAAGAATATCTTACTATTAACTAGAAAAGAGATTCTTAACTAGAATCCAGCTCAAGAATCCCTGTGGAGTCTGTGAATCCCTCTGAAATTATGTGCATTCATCTATATTGTCGTTTTATGGGTTAAGAAAACAGAAGTTTAAGAATTACCATAATAATAGAGATTTTGTAACTGGTTTTCAAAACCATAAACATAACCTCATAATGATTTACTTGGAAGGCAGTGTATTTAGTACTCCTGAACATGGATTATGCTGCTAGATACACAAAGACACCCATTCAACCTCTCCTAACTTATTATGTGTATGATCTATGTCAAGTTTCTTAATCACTGTGATGTTAGTTCCACGACTTCTAAACATGTACACAGGTTTACACCATCCAAAATGCCATTTCTAATTAGAATACACACAAGAAGCATCAACATTTGTTAATCAGTAAGCAACATGAGGAATTTTGTCTAAAGCTTCCACTGAAAATTTTCGTCTTCCTTTCTGTTTTTAAATGTTTGTGTTATTTTTCAGTATTTTCAATATTTTTAGGAGCTCTGGTAGCATAGTGGCTAAAGCACTTGACTGCTAACCAGAAGGCTGGCGGTTCAAACCCACCAGCCACTCCTCGGAAGGAAGGTTGGGCAATCCTACTTCCGTAGTGATACTGCCTCGGAAACCCAAGGAGGGGTCGCTATGAGTCGGGGCCGACTCGACGGCATATAACAACAACAACTAACAACAAAGTGAATAAAATATATTATGAGAGAAGTGTCACTGAAGTTTGCTCTCCAGTGCCATTATGGTACATGGAAGTTCCCACACCGTTCTCTCTAACCCCAAAAACGAAACCGGTTGCTGTTCAATGGATATGGACTCATAGAGAGCCCATAGGACAGGGTAGAATTGTTCCATAGGGCTTCCAAGGGTGTCTATCGTTATGGAAGTAGACTGCTACATCTTTCTCCTTCAGAGTGGCTAGTGGGTTTGAATCACTGACCTTTTTGTTTAGTGACTGACAGCTTAACCATTGTGCCACCAGAGATCCTCACATTTCTCTCTACTTTCAATATTTTCCATAATAAGAAATAAGGGGGGGCTTTAAAAATATGTGTTTAAACATTAAATTCAAACCAGCTCTTACCCATAGTTACTCACAATAAGCACTCACATATCTGATTTTGTTCAAAATCATGCACGCATAACATCCTTTTGGGCAATGTCCAACCACGTATGTCTGTGGTCCATTTAGTTTACATAACAGAGTTCAGAAATCCAGATCAGAGAGTGAGACGCAGTGAATGCAACACGTGTATCTCATGTGTGCTGTATACAAAACGATTGTGCACATGATGACACAGTACATATGTAACCTATAGTACATATGTCTTGATAGTCATAATAAACATCTATGTTATTGGCTTATTATATGCTGTACTGTACTTTGTATCTAAAAAGTTTACCATATAACAGTGTATGCTTTGGCTTGTAAGCAATGGCATCCGATCTCACATCTTACATCTCTTGAGTGTTGTAGCATTATTTCTCTATTTTTCCTTCCTTTTTTTATTATTGTATTCCCTTTCACCCAAGTTAATACATGTTTATCCTCTAGTTAGTGGTTTACCCTCCCTCCCCTTCCCACCCCTGGTAACCATTGAAGAATATTTCTGTGTGAAACCCTTTTCTTGACTTCTTACAATACTGATTTCATACAATATGTCCTTTTGTGATTGACTGATTTCATTCAGTATAATGTCCTTTATGTTATCCACGTTATGTTTTGCAAATACTTTGTTGTTCTTATTATTTCTCTATTTAATTTTCTTTTGAAATATTACCTGTGAATGTGAAGTGGCTCCCAATCATAGCAAAACCAGAGTTAGTGAGTTGTTGTTGTTGTTATTTGCCATCGAGTCGGCCCCGACTCATAGCGACCCCTCCTTGGGTTTCCGAGGCAGTATCACTACGGAAGTAGGAATGCCCAACCTTCCTTCCGAGGAGTGGCTGGTGGGTTTGAACCTCCAGCCTTCTGGTTAGCAGTCAAGTGCCTTAGGCACTATGCTACCAGAGCTCCTAGAGTTAGTGAGAGCAACAGCAAAAGGCAAAGGAGAAATATTGATTGGGAAGTGAAACAAAAGGTTATCAAAAAATATGAAGGTGGAATATTAGTGAATGTTATTGCTAGTAATTTAGGCATGCATCCTCGAAAATCCTCAAAAACAAATAAAAATTTCTCCAATGTATTAAAGGACAGGCTCCACTGAAAATTACAAATTAAAAAAAAAAAAAAAAAAACTGCAGGAATCTATCTATATCAGATGTGGAGAAATTGCTAATGATGTGGATTAAGGATGAAACACAAAAACAAATCTCTCTTAGCACATGGACAATCACCAATAAGGCTTGAACCTTGTTCAAATGCTTAAGGAAAAAAGGAGGACCAGACTATACACACAACATCAAAATCATGTAACATCCAACTTCACAGAATGCATTGTGGGCATTAAGTTATCTATGATTGTAATTGCACATCTGATATTTAATGTGTATGATAAAAACTCTAGGAATGTATGGAATTACTGATTTTCTATCTGGTTTCCAAAGGGAGCTTAAAAAGTTGTTCCAGTAAAGTTACAAGCTGTTTGCCCAACCATTTACAAGGATTTTAATATTAATGACTCCTAGATAATATTTATTCAACCATTTGTGAAAGTTGCTCATTTATGCAGTTCCTACAAGAAATTTGAGAATATTGTGCATCAGACTTTAATTTGAGCAATGCTTTTAAAATTTAGTGCCCTGCTGGCACAGTGGTGAATCCTCCTGCCTGCTAACCAAGAACCTACGAGCTAAAGTTTGAACCTACCAGCTGCTCCACTAGAGAAAATTGTGATAGTTTGCTTCTATAAAGATTTACAGCCTTAGAAGCATTTTGGGCCAATTCCACTCTGTCCTACAGGGTCCCCTATGCGCTGGAATTGACTCAGTGACAGTGGTTTCTTTTTTTAAAATGGATTCTTGAAGGAACCTTGGTGGTGCAGTGGTTAGAGTGCTCAGATGCGAACCAAAAGCTCAGTGGTTTAAACCTACCAGCCACTCCATGGAAGAAAGATGTAGCAGGCTGGTCCTGTAAAGACTACAGCCTTGGGAATGCTATGAGACATTTCTACTCTATCCTATATGATCACTATGAGTTAGCCTTGAATTGGTACAACAGGTTTTTACAGTTACGGATTCTTTCATGGATCCAAAAAGTTCTAAAGTCACAAACTTAATAAACACTTTCAATCAATATCCACTCCCAGATATTCACTAAACACAACAGGATATTAAACATACTACAAATCTTTTCATGAATGAAAAAACTTAAACTTCTGTTAAAACAATATTTTCTAAACTTAGTAGACCACTCTTTGTGCTTGTTGTTGTTGTTGTTGTTATTTGCCATTGAGTCGGCCCCGACTATTACTATTTCTTGAACTGACATTAAGAAACTCTGGTTTCATTGATTCTGGTTCTATCAGTATGCTACCACATTCTTATTTACTGTCATTTACCTAATTGAGCTCATGACACTAAGCTGGAATTATTATTCTTTAGCCGCAAGTGTTCCTTTGAGTCATGTGGCTTAATTCTTTTGACATTTAGTATTATATCTTTACAGAACTCTACAAAGTGCAAATTGAATCTTAGCATGACTTTTAGGTCTTTATAGTAATGAAAACCTTTGTGCAACTATCACAGCTACAGCTCTAGGATGTGGAAATACACTAAAACTTCAGAAAAAGTAACTGAGGAGACTTATTTATGTTAAAGAACAGTAAATTAATTAATTAATTATTTAATCATACATATGTGTGTGTATCCTCGGAAGGAAGGTTGGGCAATCTACTTCCGTAGTGATACCGCATCGGAAACCCAAGGAGGGGTTGCTATGAGTCAGATCCGACTCGATGGCAGTGTGTTGTTTGTTATTGCTGTATGTGTGTGTGTGTTGTTACTTTGTAGTACCTGTGGTGACCAGGAAGGACTTCGGTGGCGTAGTGGATAAAGCATTTGGCTGCTAACCAGAACATCAGTGGTTCAAACTCACCAGCTCCTCTAGAAGAAAGATGGGGCAATCTATTTTCATAAAGATTTACAGCCTGAGAAACCCAATGGGGGTCACAATGAGTCAGAATTGACTCGATGGCATTGAGTTTGGTTTTTTGTATGGTGGCAACTAGCCAGAGCTCTGATGGTGCAGTAGTTAAGGCATCCAGCTGCTAACCAGAAGTCCACCAGTTTGAACCCACCAGCTGCTCTGCAGGAGAAAGATGAGCAGTTTGCTGCTTCTGCAAAGATTTACAACATTGAAAACCCTTTGGGGTAGTCCTACTCTGTCCAACAGGGTTGTTATGAGTTGGAATCGACTTAATAGCAGTAGGTTTGGGTTGAGATGGCAACCAGAACACAGTGCCTAAATACTGCTTAGTAGAATCAGCCCAATTTAATTTTTTTATATATTCTTACACTTGTAATTATGTAACACACCAAGTAGTGCTAGTTTTTGCTCACATGCCAATTTATTGATTCTATGTAAAGATTCACCTGTCACGGTGCTTAAAAGCAAGCTAGCTCTTAAGCATGGAAAGAGTCCACTCGTGATCTGGTTTACATTATTTACTTGGTTTACATTATTTACTTTCCATCAAGTCCCTTCTTTCATAAACAGTAAGGCATTATTTTCCTGCTCATCAGGTCAACAACTCAATCCAAAAAACCATACTAGGAAACTCATTTTATCTCTTTGTGTGACCAATTCCTTGAAACATGTCTGGTATATAATAGGCATCTGATAAATGTTAACTGAACCAAATTTATCTCCAATCCTAAATATGTAGACATTGATTAAAACTTAATACATAGCAATCTTTTCGTATTTACATTTTATCTTAGATTACAAGTTGTTTAAATACTCATAAGACTGACAATCTGTTAAATCTTCTATTTAGAAACCCCCAGGTGTATCTTATAAATATATCTTTACCGTGCTATATTTTTCTCACCAAATACCTATTAAATAATATTTTAAGTGTTTTATATTCAGACTTAGATGATTCAGGGACTATTATAATAGCAATGACAAAAGAGATCTTGATAAAGAATTATTTCCAATCTTTAAGCATAGGAATTATTAGTCTGTTTGATTCTTGGGCACAGAAATAATATTAGATTTATTTTCATGACAGTAACCTGAATTAGAGAAAAACTAATACCTATCTCTTATTTTTTTTCCTCTTATATAAGAAAATCAAGGACCATTCTAATGATTTCAAAAAAAGTACATCACCTAATAAATAAATCTCTGAGTTGATTCAGGTAAAAAAAAAATGACTTCAAATGTGATGTATAGGTACTAGAGTTTATTAGTGGTTACCAGGGGTGACTGGAAAGGGAAAAAGGGGAGCTATTTTAAGGGGTACAGAGTTTCTGCTCAGGGTAATGAAAACATCTGGAAATGGAGAGTGGTGATGGTGGCACATCATGACGAATGTAATTAACATTATTGAATTATATACATAAAAAATGGTTGAAATGGTAAATGTTTTGATACATATTTTTTTTAAAATTAAGTTTTTAAAAATTCAAATGGAATTTTTTGAAGGTAACTACTGGACTAAAAGATACTTTCAACCTGAACCTTGATAGGCTTTAACCATTAAAATCTAAACTGACACAAAACAGTATCCAAAGAAGAAAGTTTTTATGAGAGGTAGAGGCAGTGAGGAGACACTAACGTAAGTAGAAATACCCTAATACTTAAGAAAGGATTGTAAGACTTAATGTATACCCCTTTGCTATTGGTCTGGATTTCTTTTCTTTTGTCTTCCCTTCTGTATGTATAAAAGAACATAAAATGCAAAAACAAAAATTGTATACTATGGATGGGGACAGATTTAATTTATATCACTATTTATCAGAAGAAATAAGCCAAATTATATACCTTCCTATCAAATGTTTAACACTATTAAAGAGTGTTTAGTTTAAAAATGTTAGTCTGTAGTTTGTAAAATTACAAATTGAAATTCTTTTATGACCAAGAAATTAAAACTTTTGTGGGTATTGAAAAGCCACAAATATATATTTAATTATATTTGTAACATGCTAACATATTCCAACTCATAGCGACCCCCATTGGGTTTCCAAGGCTTCAAGTCTTTATGAAAGCAGACTGCCTCATTTTCCTTCCGTAGAGCAACTGATGGGTTTGAACCACTAACCTTTTGGTTAACCGCCAAATGCCTTAACCATTGCACCACCAGAGAGCCTTTACATGAATCTAGATATCATTTAAATACTTTGCCTAATTTTTAAAAAATGAATGGTGTAATATTTTCATATTATACACTTTACTCTCACCTACTTGAAGTAAGTCTCCAGGATTTAGTTTAGGGATTCAGATGGCTAGGGAAAGAAAAATGTCAATATTATCCATAATTTTGTTATTATTGATTCTCATATTTCAAAAATCAGTTTTGCTAAGTGCTATTGCAAGAATAGATTTTAAAGCAAAGTTAACACTAACCAAATAAAGCATATCTAGGAAGTAATCAATGTTGTTGTTGTTGCTGATGTTTGCCATCGAGTCGGCCCCGACTCATAGCGACCCCTCCTTGGGTTTCCAAGGCAGTATCACTACGGAAGTAGGATTGCCCAACCTTCCTTCCAAGGAGTGGCTGGTGGGTTTGAACCGCCAGCCTTCTGGTGAACAGTCAAGTGCCTTAGGCACTATGCTACCAGAGCTCCTAGGAAGTAATCAATAGAAAATTTTAAACATGTCTGCCAATTATAAATGCAAGTATATTTTAATGAACCAGTAAGTGGCTAATGAGTACCAATTAGTACAGGGCTTTGTGAGAAATGAAAAATTATGAATATCAGAGCGGTCCTCAATATGTACATCAGAAAGCTCTCTACACAACAGGCAAGTGTGCCTGAAGAACATTTAAGATGGACAAGAACAACCATAGGGCATTTTGTTTTGCAAATCTTAAGAAAGCAATTTTCTAAGAACAAAAGAACTGCAATGGGCTTAGCCAATTTATAAAGATAGTACTGTACTGCCCTCATTTTTTCATTGTAGTTGAAGTCTTCTTTCCCACAATGGCTTATTGTGCACATTACAAAGTCTTCAGGGTCTTCAGAATTAAAGTGACAAGAGTTTTTTTAAGCACACTTGAGAATGGATCATTCTTTCTTACTCTTAATATGCCTTTACAGACTTCTCCAATAATTCCAGTCATCTTGACAAAAGAAAATCACCAAGACAATACAATGATTTTACAAAGAAGAAGAATGACAGTTTCCCTTCTACTTTTCAAAAATGTTTTATAATATGATTTGAGATTGGCTTTCTTAAATAGGCTGAAAGAGGAATCGACTCTTACACAACGTGACATTCTCTATAATAAAGAACACCTACACTCCTGAATAACACATCCATTCCCACACATTCATGTTATTATTATTACCATTAGAATCATTTCCAGAATAATTTTCTGAAAAGCAAAATATGGCTTTGTTTAGAACAAACTGACAATGTCAGTAAAACAAGCAATAAAATAGGAAGGGTTGACGGTGTTGTTTTTATTCTGCCTTCTATAACTCTACTCAAAGTCCCTATTATTTTTTGCCTTCACTATTGAGACTGGTGTTCTGCCTATCAATGGTTCATTTACCCAACAAATATTTATTTTGCCCAACTATGTGCCACATACCATGCTAGGTGCTGGTTACAGGAGCAGCCAAAACAGTTAAGATCCCTGCCCTCATAATGCAGTCAGATTTAAAGGATTAATCATGTAATATGTAACTACAGTTTATAAGTACAATGAGGGAACAATGCTGAGTGCTGAGAGAGAAAAATAGGAAGAACTAATTTAGAGTGAAATTCCTCAATTTAGGCTAAGTTCTGAATGATGACAAAAAATTTGCCAGATGAAGTCAGAGGAAGAGCCTTCCAGAGGGCATGCTTACATGATGGTCCTGGATTTTGCATTCCCAAATCTAAACAAAGCAATGGGCTCATTGCAGGGAGAGGTAACACGACACCCACTGAGCATGAAGAGATGGTCACAGGCCAGGACAACTCACAGACCAGTTGGTCACATGAGGGAATTCTGATTTTTTTCTTGAGAGCAATGGGAAGTCACACAAGGGTGTGAAGTAAGGGACTGACATGGAGTCATTAACATTTCATAGAGATGAAATGTCTGCTACTTGAAGACAGATTTGAGGTATCTCAGAAGAGCCCAATCTACTCAGCTGATTTTCAAGTCCTTCTATAAAATGGCCTCTGCCATCTCCTAAGACTTCCCTCCCCAGGCCCAGAGTCCAGCCACATGGCACACATGGCCCTTCTCCAACACCATCTTTACTTCCCCATCTTATGCATGGCTCTATGTTTTTCCCTGTCCACCATCCCCACCCTCACTTCCTTCTTTACTAGTTAAAATACCAGTATGCTACAGGAAACCTACCTGACTCAAAGTCCAGTTTCTCCATGACGAATATTCACTATTATTTAACCTCTGTAACATTCAGTGTGAAAATTCTGAGCAGCAACAAAGAAATCCTAACTAAGGAATTGACTTTGGCCTTAACCGCTAAGTGTCACAGTTGTTTGACTTCTGAGATTACTGAACATACAGCCTGCCTCCCCCACATACACACACCCAAGTTTTGGGCTAGAAAACTCATGATAATGATAAAGTGCTCCTTTCTTTTTCACTCTTAGTACAATTCAGAATTTTATTTAAAAGACAATTTTGAAATACCAAAAAATGCTGCCAATATAAAATTGCATTTGTGTACATGTGTGCAAAGATACACATGCAAATTGCAATCAACTAATTTTTTTATTTCCATGTTTAATGGTCTCCCTATAATTGTGGGGAAAAAAGATATGGGTATGCCTGATAAAATATATTTAATCCAAAAAACTATTAAAAAGGAAAAGAGCTAAATCTGAACTTAGAGAGTCTAATAATAGCTATTGCTTACAGTTGCCCTAAAGCTGCCCTATAATTGAGTCACAGTTTTATCCAAAAAGCAAAACTAGATTGACTCAGTCCCAATACTGCTTACATTACACTTTTATTTATTGTTTACACTCTGCCTACTTCCAAAGGGAATTTGAGATGGCTTCCTTTAAATGGGAACTTTTAGTTCCTGGTACCTGCGAACTGCTAACATTTGGCTCCTCCTTCAAATAACCCCCATACAGAGGAGCAAACTGATCTAATTGAATCAGAACTTGTGGTTCTACTGCAATCCAACCATAATGTGGACATAGCATAATCAGTCATGAATACAACTGTGGCTTCAAAAAAATTGTCTTTTAAAAAAAAGAAGTCCAATAAAACATGTAAAACAAATGGGATTTTTTTTTTTTTTTGGTAACTTACAAAACGTGATGAGTATATTATCTTAAAAAAAAAATTCTACTGAAATCATTTCATTAAGAAAACATAATCCATATTGGTTTGATTATAAAATTTTCAGTATATATGGGATGTCTGCAATGAGCCAACATTTTATCCTAATGTCCTGAGAGACATTTTTGTAACACTCACCTTGATCTCTTTCATGCCATGTTCGACTTCCAGCAGCTGGTGAATTCGGAGAAGGATAAAAGTCTCCTGTAGGACTTGGTTCCATATTTTCATCTATGGATATAGTCTTGGGTCTTTTGCTGTTAAAATACGACAATAGTTATATAATGGAAGTGTTAGGAAGACATGTAGCATTTGAAAGCATATGATTTGAGAAGACTCTTACTATGTATATTTCCATACATACAAACAAGGGTATCTCAGTATCATTTTGAAATAATGGTGAGTATTCACCACATCAACAGAAGAAGGAAACATTCCCAGTTGTATCTACCATGCATTACACCTAAATCTGCCTAAAAAATATGGTGTTTGCTGTATTTACTTTTTAAAAATGTATTTCCAAAGAAACTTCAGTAATAAAAAGTACAGGTTTGTGTACTAACATTAAAATTATCCCTAAGGTTGTACATGACCCTTATTATGGTTATTATAATATTAATAATGTTCATTTGTATAGCACTTGCCCTTGGCAATGTAATGCTTCCATATTTACCCAAAGATAAGTAATAGAGTGGAGTAGTAAATGAGCTTTGGAGTCTGACAGCCTAGTGCCAAGTCTTGGTTAGGCCACTTCACCATGACTACCACATACTGCCATCAAGTTGATTCTGACTTAAGTTTTACTCCATCTTATAGGGTCACTATGAGGAAGGCCACTCACTACTTCTTAATCCCAAGCTCTTTAACCTTTCTAACGTGGCTTGATCATCTGTAAAATGGAAACAATAAGACTCATTTCAAAGAAGAGTGGGTGAGTGAATTAAAAGAGGTATTAAACAGCCGTTCCTAAGAAGGAAGTTGGGACAATCTACTTCCATAAAGATTTACCAACTCAGAAACCCACTGGGGGTTGCTATGACTTGATGGCAGTGAGTTCGGGTTGTGTGTGTGTATGTTAAATGTAAAGCTCTTAGTTAAGTGGCTCACATTTAGAAGATCCTTATTAAATAGTAATTATTATTAATAACCCTATAACTACTAATAAAAATATTTTATAGGACTTTTGTGATTATAAGCTATTCACATATTCTTCATCTTTTCCTAAATATTAGGTTATTGATTCTTAAGATCAGCCCTGAAAATAAGGCCATTGCCAAATTCAAACTGAAGAGTATACTTTGGAAGAGAAACATTCCAGTAAGGAAAACAAGGCTTACGCCATGGAGAAAAGTGAATATTTAGAACAAGTACACAATATGTGACAATTTGCCTGATACACTGTTTTCTGATACCTCTACCAATACCCTATTACACAGTTAATTATTGCCATTGAAATGGATATAACTTTTACTTCAATTACTGAGAAATTTCTTATTCCACGCCTGTGTGGGTAAACACCAAAGGAAGAGATTTTCTGAGTTAACTTTGTTGTTGTTGTTGTTGTTATATCCTGTTGAGTCAGACAAGACTCACAGTGACTCCTCCTTGGGTTTCCAAGGTGGTATCACTACGAAAGTAGATTGCCCAACCTTCCTTCCAAGGAGTGGCTGGTGGGTTTGAACCTCCAGCCTTCTGCTTAACAGTCAAGTGCCTTAGGCACTACGTTACCAATAAGCATAATATCATATGATTTCAGAGCTGCAAATGACCTCTGAAATCATACACATAAATCAATCTCTGTTTTTACAAATGGGGAGAGAGATTTGTAAATCTCTGACTGGCCCAAGGCAAGTTAACAGCAAACCTCCAAAGAGGGACTCTGACATTCAAGTCTCTGGTCTTTCCAGTGCACCACATTTCCAAGCCCTTGAAGCACATGCATGTCAGGTATATTCGTGGATTTACTTGTGATTAATGTTCGACTCACAATTCCCAAGGAGCTCTAGTAGCGTAGTGCCTAAGGCACTTGACTGCTAACCAGAAGGCTGACGGTTCAAAACCACCAGCCACTCCTCGGAAGGAAGGTTGGGCAATCTACTTCTGTAGTGATACTGCCTTGGAAACCCAAGGAGGGGTTGCTATGAGTCAGGTCCCACTTGGTAGCACATCACAACAACAACATAATTCCCAGAGTATTAATATGGTGTAAAAGATGGGAATTTCTATCTATAGTAAACTATGGTTTGAGTATATAGTATTTCTTTAGTTTCTTCCTATAGTATCCAAGTTAGAACTTTATATATATATTAACCATTCTTTAATCTAATTATCTCATCTGTGAGTTGGCAGTACTTATGTCTAGAAAACTTGAAATGGGAGATAAATAATGTTCATAAGGAAGTACTAGAGGAAAAATTTTATACCTTGTCTGTTATGAATGACATAATATCTGATACTGAGGGCCAAAAGGGAAGATCTGTGTTGACTACATACTGATTAATCAGACAAACTGAAAATTATTGCTATTTACATAGAAAAACTAAAGCATTTTTAACACCACAACATATCAGAGACAATTTTAGTGGTAATAACACAATTATTTTGATACCTGATCTATCTCAAAATGTAGTTTGATCATAAATGTTATAAAGTTAATCTTAGTTTACAAGCATACACAGAATTAATTCAAATGCAATTAACTGTCATCATTAAAAATATTTATCCATATACACTTTTATTTTTAGAAGTGTGAAGATACAAAATGTATATTTTGTTCTGAAACTCATGTATGCCTTTATGTTTCACCATGGGTATAGTTAATGCTCTGAAAATGATATGGATCTTCATATATTAATGATACAACCCAAAACAAAATAAACTAGAAAGCAGTAATATTTATCAATCTTTTTACTCATTAACTAAGATCTCTTCTGTCATTCTACAATAGTGAAACATGTCATCATGAAATCCAATGCACAACTTCCAAGTTATTAATCCCTCATTTAAAAAGGAAACCTCATAGCCCTGTTCTTTTTCAACTCCTGTAAGATTGAAATTTACAATTAGAAAGTCAAAGAGAAAATATGAATGTCAATGGAAAAAACAAAACCCACTGCCATCTAGTAGATTCTAACTCAAACTGGCCCTATATAACAGGGGAGAACTCCCCACAGTGTTGTCAAGGCTCTAAATGTTTATGGAAGCAGACTGCTTAATCTTTCTCCTGTGGAGCGGCTGGTAGGTTTGAACCATTGACCTTTTGGTTAGCAGTCAATTGCTTTAACCACTGTACCACCAAAGCTCCTAACGTTATCAACACAGAACTAAAAAGCAAAGAAACCTCTCACATTGATATCCAAACTATGCCTATGCTGGTAAAACCAAAACTCAGCAGCAGGTAATAGTTTCATTGGTTACCGAGATTTTTTTACATCACTCAAATAACATTGACAAGTTGAAGAACTATGTTAGGCCTTTTATTTATTTATTTTGTTGTTGCTAGGGGCTATCAAGTTAATTTCAACTCATAAAGACCTTATGTACACCAGAACCACCCTCACAATGATTGCTACGCTTGAGCCCATTGCTGCAGTCACCATGTCAATCCATCTGCTTGATGGTCTTCCCTTTGTTGCTGACTCTCTACCAAGCATGATATCCCTCTCCAGGAACTGGTTTCTCCTAATAGCATGACCAAATTATAAGAGAAGTCTGACCATTCTCTCTTTCATTGAGCATTCTGGCTGTACTTCTTACAAGTCTGATTTGTTTGCTCTTCTGGCAGTCCGTGGTATACTCAACATTCTTTGGCAACTCTGTAAGTCAAATCCATCAATTCTTCTGTGGTCTTCCATATTCACTGTCCAGCAATTGAGGCTACTGAAAAGTCAATGGCATGGGTCAGGTACACCTTAGTCTTCAAAGTGATATCTTGGCTCTTTACTATTTTAAAGAGGTCTTTAAAGATTTGCCCAATTCAGTACTTCCTCTTATTTCTTGACTGCTGCTTCCATGAGTGCTGATTGTGGATTCAAATAAAATGAAATCCTTGACAACTTCTATCTTATTTTCCTTTACTATGATGTTGCTTATTGGCCTAGTTGTGAGGACTGTTTTCTTTATGTTGGAGTGTAATTCATACTGAAGGCTGTAGTCTTTGATCTTCATTAGTAAGTACCTCAAATCTTCACTCTCAGCATGCAAGGTTGTGTCATCTGCTCACTGTAGATTGTTAATGAGTCTTCCTCCAATTCTGATGCAGCTTTCTTCTTCATATAGTCCAACTTCTAGGATTATTTGCTCAACATACTGATTGAAGAAGTATAGTAAAAGGATACAACTCTGAGGCACACATTCCCTGATTTTCAAACATGGAGTATCCCCTAATTCTATTTGAATGACTATCTCTTGGTCTATGTGCAGATTCCTCATGAGCCCAATTAAGTGATATGGAATTCCCATTCCTCACAATGTTATCCATAATTTGGTATAATCCATACAGTCAAATGCCTACACAGAGTTAATAAAACACAGGTAAATACCTTTCTTGTATTCTTTGCTATCAGCAAGGTCCAACTGACAACAGCATGTTATCCCTCATGCCACATCCTCTTCTGACTCTGCCTTCAATTTCTGGCAGTTCCCTTGTTGATGTACACCTGCAACCATTTTCAGCAAAATTTTACTTGCATGTGATGTTAATGGTATTGTTTGACAATTTCCATATTCTAATGAATCATCTTTCTTTGGAATAGACACAGATATAGATCTCTTCTAGTTGGTTGGCCAAGGAACTAGCTGCTTCCAAATTCCTTGGGATAACTGAGTAAGGGCTTCCAGTGTTACATCTGTCTCTTGAAACAGGAATATCTCCTTGAAATATCTCAATGGGTATTCCACCAATTCTTGGAGCCTTGTTTTTTTGTTTTTTTTTTTTCCAATTTCTTCAGTGCAGCTCAGACTTCTTCCTTCAGCACCATGGGTTCTTGATCATATGCTACCTCCTGAAATGGCTGAAAATCGACCGATTCTTTTTGGTACAGTTACTCTGTGTGTTGTTTCCATCTTCTTCTGATGCTTCCTCCATTGTTCAATATTTTCCCCACAGAATCCTTTAATATTGCAACTCAAGGGCTGATTTATTTTTCTTCATTTCTTTCAGCTTGAGAAATGTCATGTGTGTTCTTGTCTTTTGATTATCTAATTCCAGGTCTTTGTACATTTCATTATAATACTTTACTTTGTCTTCTTGAGTCACCCTTTGAAATCTTCTGTTCAGATCTTTTACTTCATTCATTTCTTCCATTCTCTTTAGTTACTCTCCTTTCAAGAGGAAGTTTGAGAGTCTCTTCTGACATCCGTTTTGGTCTTTTCTTTCTTTCCTGTCTTTTTAATGACCTTTTGCTTTCTTCATGTATGATGTCCTTGATGTCATCCTATAACTTGTCTGGTCTTTGGTCATTAGTGTTCAATGCATCAAATCTATTCTTCAGTTGATCTCTAGATTCAGGTGGAATATACTCAAGGACATATTTTTGGCTCCTGTGGACTTGTTTTAATTTTCTTGAGCTTCAATTTCAACTTGCATATGAGCAACTGATGGTCTGTTCCACAGTCAGCCCTTGGCCTTTTTCTCACTGATGATACTGAGCTTCTCCATTGTCTCTTTCCACAGATACAGTCGATCTCATTCTTGTGTATTTCATCTGGAGGGATCAACATGTCTTGTCGCCATTTATGTTGTTGAAAAAAGGTATGTGCAATGAATAAGTTGTTGGTCTTGAAAAATTCTATCATGCGATCGCTTTGTAATTTTGATCATCAAGGCTGTATTTTTCGACTACTGGTGCTTCTTTGTCTCCAACTGTTGGATTCCAATCACCAGTATCTATCAATGCATCAACTCTACTTTGAGGAGGCAGCACTCCCCAGCCATATTTTCAGTGCCTTCCAATCTGAGGAGCTCATCTTCACTGCTATTCATAAAGTTTTCAGTGGCCAGTGTTTTCAGAAATGGACCACTATGCCCTTCTTCCTACTCTGTCTTTATCTGGAAGCACCACTGAAACCTGTCCACCATGGATGACCCTTCTGGAATTTGAAATAACAGTGACATAGCTTCCAGCATCACAGCAATGTGCAAGTCACCACATAATGACAAACTGACAGATGAGTGTTGTTTTTTACTTTTAAGATTAAATAAATGACAGATTTTATTTTTGATGTCTCATTATCCCAACTTGGATGTTGTATTAGTTGAAAGTTACAAGGCTGGATGGATGGTCTGAAGCAATGATGACATTATTTTTAAAAATAGTCAAAAATATTAACTATGAAACTAGTATCTTTCATAGAACAGGTGGGAACCATATGAATACATTTTTGTAGTTCTCTTGCTCAAAAAGAAAAGACATAAAAAGGGTTTTGAACAACAATTACATTTAATTGGCAAATATTATATATATATATATATATATATATATAACCAAGAAAAATTAAGAAGTCTCTGTAAAATTGGCAATCTTGAACTATTTGTATTGTTTCCTTGATCTACCTATCCTCTTATCTACCTACCTGCATTATCTCTCTACCTGCCAATGTATTCTTATATAGCAAGAACATGAGAAAACATCAGCTCCTCTTTCAGTTACCTGCTTGGTGGAGAAGACAGCGACCTCTGAAGATTGACCCCCGAGTTCATGTCATGATAATATGGTTGGCTCGGGATTTCTCCAATTGGAAAATTGACTCCAGTTCCCTGGGTTATAGGCGCTGAGGACAAATACAAAAAGAAACATTAGGAGTGACATTAGCATTTGTCACACCATTCAAATGCAATAAACTGGTATTTTCCATGCCTCTGGGCACAGATGGTGGAACTAAGGTTGGGGAGGACTTAAGAACTTTGTTAGGATAATAATACCAAAGTTTGAAAACTTGAGGCCCTCAGAATATCATCACTGATTACCACTTTCCCTGCCTCCAACCCTGAACCCTCTCTTCATTCAGTCCTTTACACCTGTCACCCCACTAGTCTATAGATAACTCTGAAGAAACAGAAGATGTGTTTCCTATAGCTCAGCCCCAACTCTCAAAAACCAAACCATTGTTTAATTCATAAACATAGAATAGCTTACAAATAAATATTATTATAATGATATAATGTTAACATTAACATTAGAAAATGTTAGAATTGATATTTATAATTGTTTGATATAATTAAATCTTGTATTGTTGTTGTTATGTGCCATCAAGTAGCATCCGACTCATAGTGACCCCTCCTTGGGTTTCCAAGGCAGTGTCACTAAAGAAGCAGATTGCCCAACCTTCCTTCCGAGGAGTGGCTGGTGGGTTTGAACCGCCAGCCTTCTGGTTAGCATCAAGTGCCTTAGGCACTGTGCTACCAGAGCTCCTAAATCTTGTATTAGGAGTTTTAAATGAATATAAAATTTTATAGGTATATAAGTATGAAAGACATATAAGTGAATATAAAATAAAGCCAAGGTTTTCTAAAAATAAATGTTCAGTTTTCATATATGAATGGGAAGGGTGACATTAGTCAATATTTATATTTTGGGTTTTTTTTTTTTTAATTTTATGCTACAACTTTATAAATCATTTAAAATATATTCATCAAGTTGTATGGAAAGTATTTTTTAAATTAAGCAATCCTTCTGAAATTGCTAATATATTATGAATTGAAGTTTTTGTATGAAAGTATTGGTTTTCTACAATGGATTGCATCTGTTCAAATTTTAAAAATGTATTTCTAGACATCTTGAACAAATCTGTGAAGCAGCATATTGTGCTATAATGAGCAGAATCTTGGGAGAGATAGCCTTTTAGTTAAAATTCCCTGTTACACTTATGAGCCATGTGCCTCAGTTTTCTAAACTGTACAATGGAAATAATAGCAATAACCTATCACAGATGATTTGAAGATGACATGAGATAAGGAATGATTAAAAAAAAAAAAAAAGCCCAGCATCAGTGCTCAATAAATGTGAGCTTTCTTTCTTTTCTACCCCCCCGCCAATATTTCTTCCTGGTAAACTAGAGTAGTTAGAAAAGATGGAATGTTCAAAATCATGCTAAAAGCAAATGAAGAGGTATAAATGAACCCATTTAGTGAAAGTTCATTCATTCAACATGTTACTGGCTTTGGTTACTAGCAGGTGCTGCAAGGGATGGAAAAGAGTCTGATAGTTCCTACCCTTCATAACCACACTGGGCAATAAGCTGGGTGAACAAAACAGTCATGCAAAACATACAGATATCAGCATGTTGCAGAGTATAAGGCAACTGCCCAAATGAATGACACCACCAACAAATGCCATAGAATTTCTAGAGAAAAAGAGACCAGTCCCGACTTTAATGGTCCAAGAAGTCTGTGGAAAAGCCCCCGTTTCTACTGGACTTTGGAGATTAAGAAAGGTTTTTGAACGGAGGTTGTTCGAAACAGGGGTTATTACAGAAGCAAAGTCATGGGCAGAGATAATGTGCAAGGTGAAGCCAGATAGGTTGGGACAGGGCTTAAGAATAGTTTATGTTTCTTCAACTGTTATCAGGCCTTCAAAAGCTTCACTGAGGAGAGCATGTCCCGAGGCTATGGCAGTAACATTCCAGAGTTCCTGAGATTCACAGGGTCTACTTAATCATCTGCTCCTCTCTAACTGCTTCAAATTGCACATGAAACTCCAAAGGGGTCTCAGATTTTCAAGAAATTTATCTTACCCAGAATTTTTAATAAACATTCTAAACATGTCCACTATTAGTTGAATAATATTTTAACATCAGGCAGACCAAGATGAATGTAAAATATTTTTAAAGAAAGTATGAATAGGAGGCACATGCTTTATTTCTGAGAAGTAATCAAGGAATATACATGAAATAACTCTCCTTCCCTATTAAAAATTAAATCAATCAATACATGAATTATTGGTTTCAGCTCCAAACTTCAGGAGCATCTGCCTTCTGTTAGATTGTTTATTTTATATAATACACTTTAACCTCTTTCATGCAGAAAATATTGCCATGCAATGTTAACTATGTCTGATGGCTTGATTTTTTTTTTTTTTTTTTTTTTTTGACAGCTAAAATATAGCTATGTTTGTTGCAGCAGGAGGTACACTGGAGGTTAAAAAAAATGTAAGGTAAGCAATCCCAAAGTAACCACATGCTTTAAAGTTTATTATTAGAACCACCTTGTGACATTAGAAAGCAGGGTATGTACTATAAGGAAACATTTGAGGCGCCAGTGAAAGAAAGTAATCTATCTGGCTTCCTGTTACAGTACTGTACACAAATCAAAGAAGGAGTTACTACCATGAAACTTACCGATTGTATCTTATATAACTATTTGCAGTTTATTAATCACATGCAACATTTAGGAAAAGATATGTAGTCTTATTTAATATATACGCTTGGATATACATTAATACAGATTGCTTGCCCAAAAAGACCTAGGGGTAATTTATAGTAAAATAATAATTAAAAGATCTTCAGAAACTTCATTTTTTCTAAATTTTGTTCCAGAAATATTACTCCGGAGTATCAAGAGAGCAATAAAACAAAATTTGTCTACAGATTAATGCAGGACCACTGTAAAAATACAGTGTGCATTCTGAGTTCTATAATGGGAGATTATAGAAAGATAAGCAGATTAATATTACATATCACGAAAATACTAAATCAGCAGACACAAAATTTATTTAATGACAAAGTGTGTGTCTGTGAGCACGGCAGGTTCCAGGAAGGCACTCCTATTTAAAAGCCTCGAAAACGTACATCAGCTACAAAGATCAACGTTAGCACCTTTCCTTGAGAGCTGCAAGGGGCTGCAAGCTGCAAATCATGTTTAAGAGGCTGCCAATATCCTCTTAGAAATGAAGCACCAAAGAACCACACATTCTGAGGTTAGAGGCCAACCCTTAATCTTTCTTATTGTTCTCCTCACTTCAAAAGCTGATCTTAAATCAACTTTTAAGATGGAGATAATATCGTTCAACAGAGAGATCACTATCCTAAAACTGAATAGTTTCATTAGCTAAATTCAACATACATATTAGTGGGCCATATGATAGTAAAACCTTAGAGGACAGAAACCATTAACATACCATCAACCCACAAGAAATCAGAATGCATGACATATAGCATAAGGGTTCTGCTGAAGTTTATGTTTATTTAGCAAACAATTATTTCATAAGCAATGTAATTCAATTGTATAAATGAGATTATAATGTGGATATATTAAGAAACATAAGAGAATAACTTTTCAAGCATTTCAAAAATACCTGTTTTACATACTTGGGCAATCTACTTCTGTAGTGATACTGCCACCTTGGAAACCCAAGGAGGGGTCTCTATGAGTTGGATCTGACTCAACAGCAGTGAGTTTGGTTTGTTTTTCTTTTATTTTACATACAGAGTAGAAAATAAATGAGTGTGGAATAAATTAACTAGTTAATGAATGCAGATAATTAATGTACTAATTATAAATCAGTAATGCTGACTGCTCACCAGAAGGATGGCAGTTCAAACCCACCAGCCACTCCTCGGAAGGATGGTTGGGCAATCCTACTTCCATAGTGATACTGCATCGGAAACCCAAGGAGGGGTCGCTATGAGTCGGGGCCGACTCGACGGCAAACAACAACAACAACAACATTTGTTATAACAAATAACTTAAAAACCTCTATGAGATGACAGGATGAATTAAGAATCAAT